>NC_133769.1:78878840-78892218 GCF_003597395.2 Chelonoidis abingdonii | reverse complement strand
GCCTGTGGAGGCAATACTTCCCCTCTCGCAAGCCAGAGTCTGAGTGTAGCGAAATCTTTTAATAAAGGAAGGAATCAATGCGGCATCCCCATTGGAGAAACACCACAAACAGAGTTATAACACAACATAACCCCACCAAGTACATTTGGCAATGTCCTTTCCCCTTAGGGTCTTAAGTCCAATCACTCAAAGTCCAACAACCCAAAAGTCTCTGGTCAATGCCACCGCCAAAATTCAAGAGTCTATCTGTAGAGGTCCTCCCCCCAGCCTGGGTGAAAGGGCACCTTACGTGGTCCAGGGCCAACTGCCCTGCCTCTTCCGTGGGTTCTGCTTCCGCCCCTCACCGAACTGCTCCGCCTTATCAGCCGCTCGCTCTGCTCCTCCGGCCCGTCCTCACCAAACTGCTCCGCTCCACCAGCTGCCTCGTGAGCTGCTCCAGTTGTCCCTGCAAACTGCTCGGCTCCGCTCACTCTGATGGGCTGCTCCACACGTCCACAGCTACTTCCGCGCTGCCAGCCGCTCCGCTCCACCAGCTGTCCCGTGTGTCTGCTCCAGCCATACCCACAACTGCTCCACTCCGCCAGCTGCCTCTGTTCCACCGTATAGCTTCAGGCCCCCTACTAGTTAGCAACAGCACTCAGTGCGCCCAGCTCAGTAATTTCAGCTCTTTTGTGATTTCAGCGCATAGCAGGGGAGCCCCAGTGCTAGTGCACCATTAGCCAAAGTGAGTTCAGCTCAGCAACCTGTATCTAGAGTCTTAAGGGAATAAAAAATCACTCTGACATTCCACAGTGGAGAGAGGAGGAGGAGGAACGTGGTGCTTCTGGCTCCACCAAGGAGAACTACACCACCAGACACAAAATACCTGTCCCCAACCTCTCTCAATTCACTGGTTTTTGGAACCCATGTCCCTTGTCTAGCAAGTGTCATTAATTTATATGAGACATTTCTGTCACAAAGCAGTCCCGTAGTTCCTCATTCACACAATCAGTGGCAACCTTATCTATCTCCGCCCCAACAATGAAGAAATTGGGGTCCAGAAATGTTCAAAATAACCATTCCCAGCTTCTTGCTGGCTCCTTGCTGGCTCCTTGCTGGGCTGCCTATGCAAATATTTGAGACCTCACATTCCGACATTCTCTTCCACACTTCCCATAATTCACCACCAGATGTCAGGCACAGCTCATCCTGACTCTGCTTACATACATACTGTAGGTGACCTAGCTGACCAAACTGACTTATCTGAAGTTGTAACGACTATCAAATGCTATTGTAATTCATCTAGAGCAAGTGTTTTCTTTACTCCAATTTTATTTTCTCAAACTGGCAATTATCTGAGAGGGGGCAGACTTCTTGGTTTTTCAAGGGAATTGGTGGTAAGTGATCCTCTCAAGTGCCATATGCAGTTTTCATTATTTCTGGAGCCCAAACATTAAAGCTTGACTGCACTGGAGAGTTGCAGGCTGGTGATGGGGTTACAGCACTGCAACTCACTCTGTGTCCACACTTGCAAAGCACAGCCAGCGCTGCAACTCCCTGGCTGCAGCACTGGCTGTACATCCTGGTCTGCTTGGGGTGTAGCGATTCCAGCGCTGGTGATGCAGCGCTGCTCATCAAGTGTGGCCACCAAAAGCACTGTTATGGCCTCCAGGGTATTAGGAGGTATCTCAGCATACCTTTTTCAGCCACTCTGCTCATCGTTTCGGCACTCCACTGCCCTGGGCTCAGGTGACCCGCCCTTTAAATGCCCCAGGAATTTTAAAAATTCCCTTCCTGTTTGCTCAGCCAATGTGGAGTGCAGTCAATCAATCAATCACTGACCATGCCTCCATCCCCAAACGAGCCCCAGCATGGAGCATTTGCGAGCTGCAGGACCTCATCAGTTTTGGGTGAGGAAGCTGTGCAGTCACAGCTGTGCTCCAGCTGTAGAAATTACGATACCTATGGCAGATATCAAGGGCCATGCTGGAAAGGGGCCATGACCGGGACGCGCTGCAGTGCAGGGTTAAAGTAAAGGAGCTGCGGAGTGCCTATTGGCAAAGCCGTGAGGGAAAACCGGCGCTCAGGTGCTGCGCCCACGACCTGCCATTTTTACAAGGAACTGGATGCGATACTTGGGTGTGACCCCACTGCCAACTGAGGACCAAGATGGACAGTTCAGAGCTGGGAGAGGAGGGAAGAGTGTAGAGGAAACATCTGAAAGTGAGGCTACTGAAGTAGTGGGAGACACTCCAGAGTCCCAGGAGGCATGCAGCAGGAGCTCTTCTCAAGCCAGGAGGAAGGTAGCCAGTCGCAGCAGCTGGAACTTGTTGGTGAAAAGAAAGCAGAGGTGCATGTTCCCGGTAAGCAGATTTTATTTTTAGGATGGAAATGTTTTGGGAGAGGAGAGGAGAGGGATATAGCTGCATGCATGCATGCCTAGATGTGGAATAGCCCATTGATTTGCTCTATCAGTTACGGTAATCGGCCTCTAATTCTCTTCAAAAGTTTCAGCCAGAGCTGGGCAATGCGCTTGCACAAGTTTATAGGGAGAGCCACCGTGGTCCTTGTCCCATCAGGCTAACGCATCCGGCCACAGTGCCATGGGGGTGGGGGACCATTGCTTCACACAGGCAAGCTGCATAGGGACCAGGGGATCCACATTGCTGGAGAAGACCCTCCCGCTCCTTCCAGGTGACCCACAGCGCGAATATCTGGCAAGGATAAAATCCTGTGGAAAATGTAGGGATACTGTTCAGTGCACTTTCCCCCAGCTGCTCTCTGTTTTCCCCATGACAGAAACCAGTGAGCCCTGACTCAAGCAGCTCCCTGTCCCAGGTGAGTTGCAGCAGAAACATGGATTCATTAAATCACTCATTCCCCTTACTCACCATGTCTTCGCTGCTGTGGCTCTCTCTGCGCTATGTTTGCTATGTGTAAATGATGCTACAAATAGTCTACAAACTCCTTCACTGTGATTATAAACAATGCAGCCTCTGTATAAATGTTTCTATTTCTGTTTTTTTTAATTGTCCTTGAATCCTCCAGCCTATGACGGACTGATGAAAGACACAGAACTTGGGAGGAAACCAAGGAAAAACAAAGAAGATTTGGTGAAAGCAGTTATGAATCAGTATGCCAGAGAATAAGAGGCTGCAGGACTGGAGAGGAAAATGCATCAGTGGAGGGAAACACAAAGCAAGAGAAAGGAATTGGCTACCAAGAAAAGCAAAAGCAGTTGATAAGCTTCCTGGTGCGCCAAATGGACGTAATGCAGTCATTTGTAGCCATGCAGGCAGATCACTACCGTGCTACTCCCCTCATCCCAAAGCTCTCTCCCTTGTGCCCCACTGCCCAGGAGGGTGTGGTATGTAAGTGTCCCAGGTCACTGGGTGGGGGCTCGAGCCGGTTATGCATGGTGTTATTGAAACGGAACCCCTGGATACTGAACCTGGCCCTTGTTGCTGCCAACTCAGAGGGGCAGAAGGGTTACATGTATTTCAGAGAAAGTCCTTTGCTGCAACTGTAGAGTAATTTAATTTATTTTTTGAGATCAAAAAGCAGTTTGAACTATCTAAACTGATATTCCCCCTGATAGGAGAAATGCTTAATGAGTTTATCAGTTGCCTAAGGTAGCTGATGATGGGGATAGAACAAATAAGCATCACATTTGCAATTGAATGTTCACCTTTAGTGCATGTACTTTTGTTTAGTTTAAGTTTTACATATCTTTCTACAGATGTTACACAGTGCAATATAATGAAGAAGATGAAACTCTTTGGGCCTGATTGATTCTATTTCATTTTAAGGCCCCTTTAAGCTGCTAGAGAAGTGTACCTGAGAATGAGTCCATTTATCTTAAAATTAAGGGTTTGGGGAGTAGGTTTCTTTAAATTTATATATTTCCTGCCAAAATGCTTTTTCAGCCTTTATAACACACCACCACTGAAATACATAACAGCTGGAGAGGAAAGCAGGAGACACATGGAGCATAATATAACTTCAGTGAAGGAAGAAAAAGTTTTGGGCAAGGAAATCATGGGAAACCCTTAATCTTAGGAAAGTGTATATGAGATCTTTGTAATTCACATAGTAAAGACAGGACTGCAGCTTTAAGGCCTCAGCAAAGACCAAAATATATTACACTCCATGCCAGTTTAGTCTGTCACCTCAGAAGGAGAAAGAGTTAAGTCAGTCTTGTCAGGATTTGAACCTGTTGCTCCAGAGAGTGTGGTGATCCTTAAACCGCTGTTTTATCACTTTATATTGTGACTGGATAAATCATTTTATAAGACCAAATAAACACTGATATACTTTTACATCTAAATTCTTAATCATAAAAAAAGAGCTCAAGGCAGAGTTCTTGATCCTATCCTCAATCGACAGAGGAATTTCTTAGTGCTGTGTATTAAAAAAAAGTTCATTATTTTGTAGCTGTCTTTTTGCATATCAACCTTTATGTCTATCCAGCCATTCATCTGTCCAATTCAATCCAAATCCTCGTAACTGGGTCAGTTTTTTTGCAGTGGTTTCTTGGTGAATTAGAAAATGAAAAAGCAACCATCCAAAAAAACCAAACAAACCCACCATTCAATCATATGTGGTTTTGGTGCAGAAATATTTTACTTGGGGTGAGGGGACTGGGTTTTTTACCAGCTTTCTCAACCTAAAGTACCTTTTTTGTTTTTTAATCTTTCAATTTCTCTCATTTATGGGAGGGAATCAAGCTAGTTAATCATAGCATTCCAGTACAAATAGAATATAAAAGCTGTCAATATTTTGAATGTATAGATGAATGTGAGCAAACACTTTATGCTCAAATGACTAATCAAACAATTGATGGTCTAATAAATATGAGAAATGCTGGAGTCTTTCTACTCTGTACTATGCCTCAGAATGGAGAAAGTAATGTCACACTTTTACTTAATCCATACTGGACTAGCCATATGGAAGTGACAGCCATTGTCTTTGCTTTTGCATGTGCTTTTTAAGGATTTATTTAATCTATTACCTTACATTAAATTCTTTGGACCAAGAAATATAGGTGCTGCTTACACAAATTGCAAGGCTATGGAGAGTCATTTATACCAAGGTGAGGTGATTGCATGGTGGAGGTAAAATGCTACCAAATCAGAATGGTAGCATAAACACCCATTTCGCCCTGGTGTAAATGTGAGTCAGACCTATAGGAGGCAGAAGGTGCCTCAAAGTTCTCTTTGCAGAGTACCCTAGGAAGCATTCCTCAAGTGGGAGAAGGTGTGGGAGCCTGGACATTTTGCAGAGAGCAAGGCCTTCCAGGTTCAGAGATCCGCAAAGTTTATGACAAAAGGACTCATTCTCAGATCTTCAAAGAGCTAGCCTGTGTGTACTGCTCCTCTAAGCTTGTCCCCCATCCCTATTGCTCCAGTTTGCCATAAACATTTTGTCAAGCAATGCACAAGGTTTCCTCTTCTCTAATTGACTGCAGTGGATCTTACAGAATTGATCAGTAACATCCACATTTCTAATTTGTTACCATTCCCTCTCCCTTATGACTCTTTCCTTTGAGAACCTAATGAAAGGAAAGCAGCAGCTAGGAGACAATTATAAGAAGCAGCACATTAGGCAAGTCTACATATTTTTCCCTTTTGTAAATAGTATATTTTGAGTTCACAAGCATTCCCCTCTGACACCAGTACATGTAAATTAGGAATATTGATGCCAATATAAACCCTTTGCAGCTGAAACTCCCTCCAGCTGATAAAATATTGTTGTGATGCCAGAATTTTAACACATTACCCTTAAATTGTTTTACCTTAATCAGCTGCTGCTGTTCATCAATTATACTGTGATAGTTCCTAGCTGCCCGACTCTTGGATCTGGGATACATACTAGGTATAATAGAAACATGTAACAAAGAGATCCCACCTTGAAGAGCATACAATCAGTGATCAGCGATATATATGACATCTCCTTCATAAAATATGCTTCGTTCTGTCTGTTTAAAAAAAAATACCACTGATTAGTCAGGTAGGGGTGGTTTCCTTTTGTTTTTTTGCAGGGGGAAGGTCTCCTCTGACTATACATCGTCTACCTTACCTGACACAGTGTTGCTAACTCTTGAAACACATGTAATGTGATTTTGACCTCTTGTTCAAGTCAGTCTCCAGCCATGAAACTCCCACCCTCACACGATTTCCATCCTGGCATGGGGGAAATCCCCCAAGACTGGCTGCCTTCCCCACTTTTCTGCCTCCTGGGTATGACTCAGGCACAGCTCTCATTCCACAAACTCCTCTCTGCTCCTGAGGAGGTAGGTGGGTAGGGGGAGAAGAGGCCAACACCATTCTCACAAGAGGAGTGGGCGAGGAGGAAAGTGTCCAGCAGTTCAGGGTGGCACTGCTCCCTCCTCCCCAGCTGTGAAAAATGGCTGAGGAGGAGTCCATTCTCTTCTCCTCCCCTTTCCATTCCTGTATCACAAGACTTTGGAAGAGGAGGTGAAGAATGCAATTAAATGCACTCCCCACAGGTCTGGAAAGGGGTAGAAGAGGACCTTATTACAGCTGCTCCCTGGGCCTGGAGATAGGGGAAACTTACAGCCAACATTTCACAAGGACCCAGGTCCTTAAAGGGACAATGGTCTGGTAGGTCCCTATGCTTTCCCTCTCCCAGATATTGTCTTTTCCCCCACACCATCTTTCTCTCCCAGTGACTGCTTCACTTATTTCTGGTCTCCTTCTACTGTCCCTAGACACAGAGAATGGAGTAAATGGCCACCCAAACTACCTCCTCTGGCCTTGAAGTCAGCTCTAAAATCTTCTTACGTGGGAGGAACTGAGAAACACACCTCGTTGGTCCCTTCTCTGACCATTTTAAATAAGCTATTTTCCAATAATGTAATGCACTCAGAAATGGGCAGCTGGTCATTAGGGACTAATAGGGCTAAAACCCACTAATAATGTCATGATGATGTGACTGATGTACTACAGGGTGCAGAACCCCCCATTTCCATTGGGGGACTACTGGTGCAGCTGGTGAGTCTGGAAGGCCCTTACCCCCACCACTATCCACTAAATAGAAGAAACCTGCTTCTGTAGCCTATTCGCTACCTGAGTCAGGAGAGAGCCTTGTTCCACCTCACCCTCTCTCTTCAGCAGTATCTCCATACCCAAAACCATGAGATTTAAAAATAAATCTCAGGATTTTGAGACCAATTTGTCATTTTTGGGGGGTCTGTCTTTTGATTTTTTAACTTCCTCTGCCCACTCCCAGTGTATGGAGCAGTTACAGTGGTGCCAACTCTCCCAGATGTAGAGTAAGGTGATTCTGACCCCTGGTGCAGGAGCTCTTACCATGTGCCTGATGGTAAAGAGCTTTCAACCTCAAAATTCTAATAATTCTATGCCACTCTCAGACCAGCAATTAATGATGCACCTTCCAACCCCACACATCAACTTTGCCCCCTGAAACTCCGCTTCTGCTCCTGCAGCTCCAGAGGTTCTTCACCCTCCCAGCGAGCACAGACAGAGAATTGGGCTTATTAGATCCAGTTGGGGAGGATTCAGAGACTGATTAGTTGACTGAGTGGGTGATTCAAAACAGAGGATTTAAATTCAGTCAAGGGGGGAGCTGCTTTAAAGTGGGGAGTATCACAAATACATGAGGGAACTTTTAGTGCAATGTAGTAGGGTCCATAGGGAGAGTTAGTGCATGGCAGGCTAATGCAAGTAGATTTATTCCCTAGTTTGCTGCAAATTAAGTGATTGAGTAGACAAGCCCTGAGAGGAAAAGCTCAACTAGGACATAAACTGTAAGAAGCAGTGTGATGAAATTCTGAACCCAAGGGGACAATCTACAGAACAGCATGGTCAGGACTAGAAACACTGCCCCAGGAAGGAGTGTGAAACCCCTGAACTGGAAAGAGGAAGAGTTTAAAGGCTTGGGAAGTCAAAACTGAAAGCACATAACCCCCCAAAAAGGAGGGCCATGAAAACCTTGAACTTTAGGGGAGAGCTACAAGCCAAGGAAGCCACAGTTTGAAGCACCCAGCCCCAGGAAAGGGGCCTGGGAAAGTCTAAATCTAAAAAATGTGCCCTTTATGGGCAAAGTTAGTTAATCTGATGAGATTAGCCCCAAGGGAGGGGGCTATTAGTCTTAAAGACTCTGGGTATAAATGGGCTATTCTCACAATGAATGATTGAGAGTGAGGCAGGGTTCCTGCCAGGCCATTCTTGACATGAGAGGATATATACAATGTGCTATTTAAAGATTTTATATTATAATTTATGTAATAAAATCAAAGCCAAATAAAAGCACAAAGGGTTGTGATGATATAAAATCAGTTCTGAAATCTGTTTTATAATGAAACTGTGTTATAGGCAGTACAGGTAGAGATGCTTATAGTTTTAGGTTGCATAACACTTTCCATTATAAGACCCTCTTTTTCAGTTGCTTATAATTTTGCCTAACTTTAGACCATTCATGCTAAAGTTTTCCTACATCTCTGCCTATGGCTGATTTTTTTTTTAAAGTTTCAGTTAAAAATGGATCAGCCATTTCTCAAAGATTAGGGGAAATATGATGTTGCCCATGTTAAAAAAAATACTTACAACTATTTTGTAGAGCAATTATAGTCTGTCTATGTTTTAGAGCAGGGGATATGCTTGCTACATCTTTGTAAAAATTTTCCAAAATTTGCCCAAGTTATAAGTCTCTGAAAAAACACAGATTGCACATGCTCAGTAGAGATTTGTGGCCAGGTGGCCCTGTACCACTTTGACAGCTAAAGTTTTCATCCCCTCTTGACTACCATATGCCAATTGGACTGTGCTTATGCCATCCCTCGTGAGGAACTGAGCATGCTCCATCCCAGCACTGCAGGACTGAGCTCCTTCTGGGTACTGCACACCACTCTGGCACCAGAACTGAGAACAAGGAGAGTGTTCTCACATTCAGAAGAAAGAAGGAGAAGCCTGACTTGAATGAAGGATTGAGAGCAATGGGGTGGGGGGAAGAGATTCAGGCAGGAAGACAGAGGTAGGAATTCAGGATGGAAGAGGGATAGGAGCAGGAGTTGGGATGGGGGAAAGGAGCAGGAAGCAAGGGAAAGGAAGGGATAGTTGGGAACAAGAAGGGGTCAGGCGCAGAAGTGGGAAGAGGGCCAGGTGCATGGAAGGATAGGAGCAGAGAGGGAAGGGATAAGATGGAAGAGAAGGTAAATACAGGAGCACTGAGTGGTGAAGACAGGATTTGGAGCAGAAGGAGAAACAGGGAATGGGAACAGGATCAGAGGGAGGAGGGCAAAGGGGGAATAATGTGTGGGGACAGGATCTGGGGATGGGGAGATAGAAACAGAGGTGACAGTGAGTAGAATCCTGGGGTATGATTTACAGAAGTGCTGAATAGGAGCTTTGCTTAGGCCCTTAGGGTCTCAGATTGGACTCCAAAAGTAGTAATTTGGTAATTTCTGTCTTGATCTCTGTGCCTTATTTTCCATGTTAAAATGGAGGTAATATATCATTTTACCTCACACCCAGATGGTGAAGATAAATTCATTCAAGTTTTTCAAGAACTAAGTTATGCTGGTGAGAACTGCATAGAAAAGCCCATGAGGAAATGAATAATGAATAATTCCATATGCAGCTGATTCTAGGGACAGGTGAGCAGGGTGGCCACCCTAGTTGCAAACTTCCAGGTGGCCCTGTACCACTCCACTGCTTGACCTCCACACACCTCCAGCCGCTCACAGGAGATGAGGTGGTCAGGAGACAGCACTGAAAACATTTTCCTCATCCAGCAAAGCAGCTGGGGCTGCTCTTAGTGCAGGGTTTGGATGGTGCACAGTAATTATGCATAAAACCATACTTAGAATGATGAGGATAAAAAGAAACATTGAGCTTCCCATTCAGTCAGCACCATCCATTCTATGCACTGAATGAGGCAGGGGTCCTGTGCTAAAAATTGTATGTGATCATGACAAAATGTGTATCATACATAATAGGTCCAATTAAGCAATTTTTGAAAGCTTAATTTTGCCATTTTAACATTTTCTTAATACGTTTTTTTGGGGGTGGAATAGGGATGCAGAATATTGTTACTATGTGCTGCAGTATTCAAATAGCAAGTGTATTTCTAGTGAATGTCCATTTTATTATATATGTATATATTTTTAAATAAAACTACTTCCTTTTGGGTCTGGGTCTGCTCCCATTGAATTCAATGGCAAAACTCCCATTGATTTCAATTAAGCTCTTTATGGGGCTTTCTAGTGCATTGTGGTTATATGGTTATCAGGACCACCTGATTAAAAATGTACGTTCTGAATTGTGCTGTTTTCAGTACATTATACCTTATGGGGGAGGGTGTTTGTTTTTACTAGTTATGTCCTTTCTGAATATAAGTGGCAGTTTTTTCTTTAAAAATATTGTATTTTGTTATTTTGCTCTGTGATGTCTATGACATACTTTGCTACTTCAGCCTAAGGAAGAAGAATATTAGAGAAATATTAGCTTGTTTTCTTATAATTTTTCTGAGCATATAAAGCACAAAACTAAATACAGATTTTAAACCATATTTATTGTCAAATTCAAGTGAATTAATAAAGCTCTCAATTTTTGCTTGTCTGGCTTGTCAATATATTCATGATCCTTCATTGTAAGTATAGGTTTACACCCTGATTTTTATGCACATGATTAACTTTAAGCATACGAATAGTACAATTTACTGTACATAAAAAAAGTAAAACATTCAAAGCAAAATGATGAACTAGTCAGCTGCATCATTAATACCTTTCTGGAGATGCTTATAACTACTGCTAGATATTGTTGTCTGACAAACATTAAACAGAAGTGATGATTAAACCATCCATATATGCAACATCAAGTCATAATTCAAACAGTAGCACTACACTGATGTTTTTGATGGATTGGTTAGGGTTTTTTTGTTTTTTGGGGGTTTTTTTTGTAAATGAAAAGGTAATTTATCATTGCTATTCCTAGGGCCAAATTTATCCTTGATGTGAGTGGATGAAACTCCACTGAAGCAAATTGACATGACTAATGATGTTGTCCAGTGAATAACAAAAGAAAATTTACCTATAGTTATATTCTAAAGATTAATAAGAGATTATGTATACCCAGCTGTGCAGGTGCTTACACTTAAGCATCTGAGTAGTCCCATGGAAGTTACTTACAGAGAGTCAGTCAGAATCTGGCGTAAGTGTTTTCCCTTCCGTATAAAGTGTGTGTGTGTGTGATATGGTTGGTAATATATAAAAGAACAGTAATTTGAGGAGGAATGGAAGCAACCTAATATGACTGCCCTCAAAACATCCTACTATAGCACTTCCAGAGGCTACAGGAGATGACTGTGATAGTGATATCTCAGTTACACAATATATAACATTATGAAATGTTATAAAATGAGGCATGATTAAAAAGGAAACTAAAGCTTTCATAGGAAGTAGAAACATTAATCAAATATGTCAAAGTAAGATGATCACAGAAGCATTAAAGGTCTAAGTGTTCAGAGCTGATCTAAGCATTTCTCTGTTGTTACAGAAACAGTCATCCCAACACCCCAAAATTCAAAGTGAGGGGGTCGAGTTGAGAGCTAGCCAGACATATGAAACTGCATGAGCAACTACTACAAAGTACTAAAAGGTTGACTTTGACATTCTGTTTTTAGATTAAATTCATTAAACCAATTCAGTGACATTCAAAATTCAGATAAATAATTGTTTTACATTTTTCATTCATTGAAAATGAATGGAAAAACCTCTCATCTACCTGCTTATCTTCTATGAATTTGTCCTGTCAAGTTTTCTAGTAAGTAAGTAAATAAATCAATCAATCAATCAGTGAGTCATCTCTGATGCAAACTTTGCTCTAACAATCTTGCTATCATTATAAACTATTGCTGCAGTTCTGAAAACACGCTAGCTTTTTAGGAAGATCAACAAACCTTTCCACTTCATGCTGCTTTGATAGGGCTCCTCATCATATTCGAGATCAAGGTAAGAAAAAAACAACATATGCCTAAATCTATTTTTTTTAAAGTACAGCTGCTGAGCTTGATTAATGTATTCACATAAAAAATAACTACCTCTATGGGTCTAGAGGGGAGTTTTTGATTGTGACTTCAACAAGACAGAATAATTCCTAGTGGCAGGAGAGTGGAGAGGGATGATACAGGGTGTATTCCAAAGCCTATTGAAATCAATGAGATCCTTTCCATTCTCCTCTTTGGCCTTTAGGGTCACATCAAGGAGTATTTAATTTCCTTCCTCTTGTTTGTCTATGCAGTATGTACAAAAAAGAGTTTACATAGGCTGGCCAACTTCCCCGCCCCCCCCGTGAACAGTCCCCTACAAATATAGCCTGGAGATCTGCCCAGGGATCTACCAGATATATTTTAAATTCTTAGCACTAAATGCTAAGTGTGAAAACCTTTTCTCATTTCATAGTAACTGTGACAGAATACACCCCTGTGTTCATGCCCAACATACTATTGTAATAATGTTTGTACAAGATATTGTGATATTGCTCGCTTGCCCTGAAAGGGTTAATGTAGATTGGGAAGGGGGCTGATTAACCTGAAAGGCCACAGCTGAGGGGAATCAGGTGGCTAAGGAATCCCCTGACTGAGGGAGGGAGCCCAGCTGAGGCAGAAGAGTCAGGCTGGGTTTATAAAGACAGGAAAGTAGAAACAAAAAGAGCTACTGGGAAAACCTATAGTCACTCTGTGGGAGAAAGGAAGAGTGTTCTAGATCTACAGAGTCAAGTTACTCCTTGGGAGGAGGGAGTTGTGAGGCTGGCAAACCCTGAGAGAAGAGAAATACCAATGGTAAGGAAAAGAGAGCGAGGGTATGTCTACACTACAGGATTATTCTGATTTTACATAAACCGGTTTTGTAAAACAGATTGTATAAAGTCAAGTGCACACAGCCACACAAAGCACAATAATTCGGCGGTGTGCGTCCATGTACCGAGGCTGCCGTCGATTTCTGGAGCGTTGCACTGTGGGTAGCTATCCCGTAGCTATCCCATAGTTCCTGCAGTCTCCCACGCCCATTGGAATTCTGGGTTGAGATCCCAATGCAAAAACAGTGATTCTGGGTAAATGTCGTCACTTTTTCCTTCCTCCATGAAAGCAATGGCAGACAATCATTTCACGCCCTTTTTTCCTGGATTGCCCTGGCAGACACCATAGCATGGCAACCGTGGAGCCTGTTTGCCTTTTCTTTGTCACTGTATGTATACTGGATGCCGCTGACAGAGGCAGTACTGCAGTGCTACACAGCAGCATTCATTTGCCTTTGCAAGGTAAAAGAGACGGTTACCAGTTGTTCTGTACCATCTGCTGTGCCATTGTAAATTGGTGATGAGATGATGGTTATCAGTCGTTCTGTACTGTCTGCTGC
>NC_133769.1:78853072-78877763 GCF_003597395.2 Chelonoidis abingdonii | reverse complement strand
TGATAGAACAGATTTGTCTCCCCATACAGCGATCAGATCCAGTATCTCCCGTACAGTCCATGCTGGAGTCTTTTTGGATTTGGGACTGCATCGCCACCTGTGCTGATCAGAGCTCCACGCTGGGCAAACAGGAAATGCAATTCAAATGTTCGCGGGGATTTTCCTGACTACCTGGCCAGTGCATCCGAGTTCAGATTGCTTTCCAGAGTGGTCATAATGGTGCACTGTGGGATACCGCCTGGAAGCCAATACCGTTGATTTGCGGCCACACTAACCCTAATCCAACATGGCAATATCGATTTCAGTGCTACTCCTCTCGTCGGGGAAGAGTACAGAAACCGGTTTAAAGAGCCCTTTATATCGATATTAAGGGCCTTGTTGTGTGAACGGGTGCAAGGTTAAATCAGTTTAATGCTGCTAAATTTGGTTTAAACGCGTAGTGTAGACCAGGCCAGAGAGAGAGAACAGATCTTCTCTGCTGACTAGAGAATCCCTATGCTGGCAGCTGGAGTAGAGAGTTGGCCCAGGTTCTTCTGCCAGCCACTGAGGAAGTGGCACTGTAGGATAAGAAATTCAAAACTTCTCTAAGACTGAGGAGGAAATCCTTTGATACCTTGGAAGGGGAAAATGTGTGTAGGGACTTGGCTGGAGGGCTGAGTCATGAAGAGGCAGCAGCAACTTATGGAGCAAGGGGGAAAGAGATGGCAAGCAACTGTGGAAAAGCGTGTTGACCTCATGAAGCTAATCCCTCGAATGGTCAGGCAGTGGGGCTATCTAGCAGAGTCAAGCACCACATCACAGGTATGACTTAGTCATATTTTGCTGATCAATATCAAGCAGAATGCACATAGCAACATTATGTTCATAAGCTTACACATAAGCTGCAATACTGACTGAAGTATGTTTCCCAGATAAAATCTGGGGAGTAACTAAACCAGTTCCTCAGCAACAGAAGGCAAGCTGATGCCTCAGCCAAGGGTCAACAAGGCTGATAGACCATAGATCACTGCTAAGTAACAATTTTCAAACTTTTGAGCTGAGCTGCTCCTCTTTGAGTTAACATTTTTGCTTATGCCCCCGGGGGTGGGGGGGGACTAGTGGCCAGGGACTCCTGCTGTCAACCCCTTTCCCTAGCAGGGGCTGCTGGTACTAAATACCCTGCACCCCCAAGGAGGGTGTGCCCTAGAGCTTGAAAACCTCTGCTAGATGTCCAAGGTTTGGCAGCAAAGGGAGCTGGAAGAAAAATCTACATTTTTGCAAAGAAATAGCATAGAATTTCCATTCTTCACTAGCCTGCCTTTTGCCTTACTCCCAGCTGGAAATGCTTCTGAAAGTGGGAACAGGGCTATAAAAAGAAGGGGGTAGACCCCTCCTCCCACTGCATTCGCTGCACCTGAAAAGACAAAAGACAATCGCTGTTGGACTTTGGGGGAGGGGTCCTGACTTGAAGAGTAACATCATTTCATAACTGAAGAGTGATTACTCATAAATGGGCAAAAACTGATACATGCCCTGGCCACCTACATCATCACAGACCAAACACCCCTCTCCCCCACAAAAAAAGGCTGTGGCTGCATCCATTCAGCTAGAAAAACCCCCAGTCAAGGAAAATCGAAAGTCATGATGAATCCTATTTAGGAAATGAAATGTAACGTTACTGATTGCTATATATAGATTTGAGAAAGGCACAGTAGGTTAAGTTGTTCATGATGTAACGGGGTAAACTTTCCATATGCTAAAATATTCATAGAAGATCAGTTAAACTTAATCTTCTTTTGCAAAGACATGTGGACCCATAAGGCACGTTGAAGATGTCATGGTTTGTCTTTCAAAACACAATGCGCTGACTCTTGCAGTGCTTAATATAAATCCTCTTTTAAATCCCCTTTAATATAAATAGTTAAAAAGTTTTATATTCCTGAAGGCTATTGCTGTCCTATCTATTTTGAGCACTACCTATTATATCTGTTGTATCTTGTGCCTCACCTTTCATCATGGTAGCTGAGCTCTGTCTTCTAATTTCTTAATGAACATATGCTTTTATGGTTAAGCTCCTAAAGGTCAGTCCTCAGATGGTATAAATTACATAGCTTCATTGACTTGGAGGAGGATCAGAGAATCTTCCTTGTTTTCCAGTTAAAAAAATAATTCTCACACCAAAGAAATATTAAAAAAAAAAGTGCCAAAGTACCACAGTGTATGAGATTTCAAATGATATTGTAATACCACTCCCTGTACTAGGAGATTAAAATATTGATCTAAGCTCCACAAAGCTTTAAAAAAGAAGCACAAATAAAACAAGTTTTTGGGGGGTTGTTTTTACATGATATGGAGTAGAGAAGAGAAAAATGTGTGCTGACTTATCAGAGAGCTGAGCCAATTTATTTCAATTTTGCTACTTGCTGTTTCTTCTACAACTTAAGGTTCTCACCTTGCAATAATGATCAAAATAGGAGGATCCCAGAGTCCTCCCTCCTATCTGTGTGTTGTCTTATAGACTCCATAAAGGTGACCTGCAAAGGTTAGAGCTAAAAATTCAAAACATCTTAAGATTTCAGAAAAATTGAATAACACTGCATTATAACAAAATTTGAAACAATTACAATCTTAAAGCAGGGGCTGAGTCAAAATCCTAGGTCAAGATACCAAACCCATAAACTCTGGAGTGGTATCATTTGCAACTAATTACAACTAAAGAATTACTTAACTTTCTGAGAAATTTTAGTTGTAGTTTCCCACCACCAGAGCAAGTGAGATCACAGCTACTATGATCATAGGCCTAATCCTGGAAACACCAAAGTGTGTGTGCAACAGTATTCACGTGGAGATTTCTGGTTAAATCAATCTGACTAATCCCATGAATCAAGTGACTATGACATAATATGCAAATTTAAAGAGTGGTCAGCATTGGCCTAACTTTGCCTCCATCAACTTCAACGGGAGCAGTGCTATAACAGTTGCAAATTTCTGAAAACCCCACTCTAGAGAGACACTAATGCAAAATATATTTATTTTTCACTCTATAACTTTCTCAATCTTTTCATCTAGAGCTGAAATGTGTCAGATCCGTCTCTACTCAAAGGTGATTTTTCTGAAAGTTTCAACAAAATTGATTGAGCTATTTTTGAGTTATGTACAGGTATTGGAGGTGGTGGAGAATCTCCTTAGCCTGAAACAAGAGGTAGCTACACAATCTCAGCAAAAACCTGAGCTTCAGATATCAGCAGAATAGACATTTCAGTAAATATATCAGAGGTGTGGCAAAGAATAATAGCCCTTTTTATGGTATTTCTAATGCACCAGCCATAACATAGAGAAGAGAATGCAGAAGGAGGCAAAAATAGCTAGAGATGAAATTACACAATTATTATAACTGTTTTAAGTCAGAAGAGAGTTCTGGGTCCTCTTCAGTTTTGGCTCTGATTCATATCTGCTTCAGTTTTACTCAAATTCTTTCACTAATTCCTGCCTCTCCAGATGCTGTGGATCACTCTTGCAAATTGTTACAGATTTATGTGCTTTTAATGCTGCTGGCTTTCTCTGCAATTTATTGTGTGTGTGGTGAATCAGGGAAAAAGCTATTTAAATATTGCAATGTTTCCATCCAGATTTTTTTCTCTTGTCTGTCTTCATAGGAGGCCCTTTCTGTATAGTGTGTCTAGATACTTATATGGGTGTTACTCCAGCCAAACTCTTAAGCGCATTTTAACTTCAGTCATGAGTAGCCCCATTATTATAACTTCAGCGGGGCTACTTTCATGCTCAAAGTTAAGCACCTGCTTAGATGTTTTTGATCAGAACCATAGCTCTCATCACAGTAATATTGTTATGTGTAGTCATGAGGATGGTGGATCCAGATTTTTGCCTCTTTGGGCGTGTAGCAGAGCACTTACCTCTTTATCATGGAAACATGGCCACTGGCTAAGCTTCTCTCTTCCATACCTGGGTGGGTAGTTTAGCTGTCCAGCCAAGCCAGGACCATTCTGTGACTTCCAGGCTAATAGAACATATTTTATAATGAGACTTTAACACAAGCAACCCTTTACCCTGTTGTTCTCCCTCTGGGTCGAAGCCCTTCCTCCACAGTCTGTAATTCCTTTGGTGCAGAGGTTCCCCTTCTTAGAATATCCACAACACCTTCTAGTAGACACTCCGTCATAGTGGAACTCAGCTTTTCCATCTTCCACAAGCTACTTCTCTGGGACCCTAGACAAACAAAGTGGCCATCTAGTCTGTCCTCCACAAACTATCTCAAATTCTCTTTCTTCTAGAGCTACTTCCTACACTCTACCCCAAATTAGGGTACTCAAAATATCATCTATAACCAGCCCCCAAGATTTCCCATTGAGCTCTGTACCACCTTCCACCTAAACTTCCTCTTTCCTGGGGTTTCTTTTTAGGTCTCTTCCTAGGCTCTCTCTGGAGCTGCTTGAAAGACCAACCCCCAAGCAGTCTCTTGCAAATTATATATTGCCACTCCCTTTTCAGCATGTTTTGCCAATCCCTAATTCCCACAGTGCTTCTGGAGTACAGTTCTACAATCTGTGTGTTCTGGGTGAAGTCTGGGGTGGAGAGGGATGTCAAACATATTTTATAACATTTTTGTAAATCTAAACAAGCTAATTCATCGAATAAATTGTGGCAAGGTGAAATGGTTCATATTTGTAAATTAGTTTTAAGAGCTGCTGCTGCCTTCCTGCTTCTTTAATTTTAGTTCTTTGCTGTACAACATAGTAAATAATGCATATTTTCTAAACTCTCACAACTCTACTCCTAAACTTGAAACAAAAAGACTCTTTATAACTAAAGGGTCTCATTCTCTTCTGACTATCATCACTTTTACTCCAGTGTAGCTCTTTTGACTTTAGTGGCATTTCTGTACACTAAGTGAAAGGAGAATCAAGCCCGGTGTTTACAAGTTGAATATGCTGACATTCCTAGGCCTATGCAACGCTCAGACTTTCACGCCTATCCTGCAAGCTGAAATTTCTGCAGAGTTCTAAACTTTATGCAAAGCTCAGCAAGCCTGAATGGAATGGTGTGAAACTCAAATAGACCGAGTTAAATTCACCGTTGCTGCCGTGAGACCATTCTATTTACATTGTAAAGAGGATGACATAAGGACTGAAAAAAAGATATTCCAACAGCAAGAGGTTTCATTGACCAAATGCTTAGTAACACCATAATACTCTTCTTCTCATATTTGTTACTAGCATAACTGATATCAAAGTTCAAATTCAGTTAACTGCTCGTTAGTCCAAAGAAAGAGAGACACAGGTTGTATATACCATTATAATTCTCAGTGATTTCCCTAGATTCTAGTAAACTTTACAGAATGGGGTCATAAGTATGGGCTAATCTTTTAAACTCTCAAAACCTTGTTGATACAAATTTTTTTTTTTTAAAGTTTCCCAAGTAGTTTGGCAACCTTCTTACAGGGCTATTTGCTGATAACCATTCAAGTCATTGTGCAATACTAAAATTGCACAGATCAGCCATTGCGCTAATGAAAGACCCTCAGTGGACCAGCATAGAAACCAAAGGAACATTCATTGTCTTGTGATTAAGGCACTGGACTGGAAGCTGGAGGATCTAGGCTCAAGTCCTGGCTTTATTACAGACTTTTTGCGAGTCCTTGAACAAGTCAATTAATCACTCTGCCTCAGTTTACCATATGCAAAATGGGGATACTACTACTTTTTGCACATTCTTTTAACATCTTGTTACATGTAAGCTCTTCGAGGCAGGAGCTATCTTCACATACATTAAAATAAGATACACAAATGGCATGTAGTTGTCCATATGTCATGCAAGCAAACCAGACATTTCACCACTTAAATGTTTAAATGGATTAGTTTTATACTCCAAAGATGAGATTTGCAAGGACTTTGGATGCCTAATTTCCATTAATTTTAATAGGAACGTGGGTCTAGAGCCTCAAAGGTATCTAGGTGTTGTTCCATTCAGCACTGCAATGCCTTGCCACTAGATGGCTGCCACCCAGTGGAATCCTCATCCCCAAACGAGGCTCCCTGGCTCTCCATTCAATGCAGGGGTAGACATAGGTGCCTAAGAAAGGCATCCTCAGAAGTCAGCCAGCTGAATAGGGAGCGGCCTAAGCTAGCCAGAAGTGAACTATTGAGGTAAGGTGAGGGGAGAGGAAAGGGATTTAGATACCTCCCTCAAGACCTTCAGCCACAGTTTCATGACTGGCCAGGCTTTGGTGTGACAGTTGTGTGAGTTTCTCCTTCCTGTAAACCCGCCCCCTTTGTTGATTTTAATTCCCTGTAAGCCAACCACCCTCTCCACTTTGAAATAAAGTAACTATTGTTTTGAAACCATGAATTCTTTATTAATTTAAAAAAAAAAAAAAAGAACGGACAAGGTAGCCCGAGTGAGGTGGGGGAGGAGGGAAGGACAAGGCCACATTGCTTATTGTAGCCATACTAAAAATCAAACAGCCTTCTGTTGCTTGGGCCATCCTCTGCAGTGGAGTGGCTGGGTGCCTGGAGCCTTCCCACCCACGTTCTTGGCATCTGGGTGAAGAGGCTATAGAACATGGGGAGGACGGTAGGTGGTTATACAGTGGATGCAGCAGGAGTCTGCACTCTTGTTGGCTTTCCTGCAGCTCCAACAGATGCTTCATCATGTCCGTTTGCTTCCCCATTAGTGTCAGCATCACCTCCTGCCTCCGCTCTTCATGCTCACTCAATTCTTTCCTGGCCTCTGCCACTAAATGCCTCCATGCATTAAGCTGTGCCCTATCTGCATGAGCTCAGAAAACATGTCATCGTGCGTGCGCTGTTTTTTTTTTGCCTTCTAATCTGCAATAACCTCAGGGACAGAGATGATGAGGGAGTGTAGAAACATTCTAAGCTCTACCATTCTGTGGGGACTGCATGGTTACCTGTGCTGCTGAGGTCACTATGCTGACCAAACACGAAATTAAATTCAAAAGTTCCCAGGACTCTTCCTGTGTACCTGGCTAGTGCATCAGAGTTCAAAGTGCTGTCCAGAGCAGTCACAATGGAGCACTCTGGGATAGCTCCGGGAGGCCAATACCATCAATTTGCATCCACACTATGCCAAATTCGACCCAACAAAGTTGATTTTAGTGCTACTCCCCTTGCCAGGGAGAAGTACAGATGTCGATTTTAAGAGCCCTTTAGGTCAAGGGAATGGGGTTGGTTTTGTGTGGACGCGGTCATTTTAAAATCGACCTAACGCAGCTAAATTCGACCTAACCCTGTAGTGTTACACGGACCTAAGTGCTCATGTACACGGCACTATGTTGGTGGGAGAACTTCTTCTGCTGACATAGCTTCTGCCCCTCATGGAGGTATATTTTTTTCATGCTGATGGGAGAGCTCTCTCCCACTGGCAATAGAGTGTCTTCACCAGACATGCTGCAGCAACACAGGTGTTTTGGTACAACTGGGCTGCTGCAGCACTATACATATAGACATAGTCTTAAATTTCCTCTGCCAACTGGAGAGAAGCCAGTAACAGCCAGCTGGGAAGGAAACAATTTTACCCCATCATCTTTTGTCTAGTGGACATTCCCAAAGGAAGAAAAGACACAGGACTGTGTAGTCTATAAGACTAGAGAAAGATGGCTGCTGATAGCTCTGTCACTAAGGTGGTGATCCAATTTCAAAGAGACAAGGTTAGAAAATATCAGCTGAACCTGAAAGCTGGGCACAGAAAGTAGACGGAAAAGGCACTAAGGGAAGATTCCAAACAAAGAGTTAAGTGGACAAACCAATGAAATCCAGTGGAAGTGGAGTAGCCAATCAATGAATGACAAAGACTAGTAAGTGCAAGTAGAAGTTTACCATGCCATCTTGTGAGAAATCAGCAGGGTGACAGCCCACAGACATCATAGTTAAGCTTAGACTGGACACCTGGCTGTCAGTGAGTTTAGCCCAGATCTGGTGAAAGAGAAAAAACAGACCTCAGACTTAAACAGAGTTCTCTCTCTGCTACATCCCCCCCTGGCTGAATAATTATGAATTGGCTGGAAAGTGATCTAGGTAAAGCCAACCCTGACAAAACATAAGCAACACAGCTGGAGGTCAGGTGGGGGCCCCATATGTGTGAGGTAATTGCTAATGATTTTATAGTAGACTGGTACTTTTTCCCAATGATTGTTCAGTGAGCTCTGCAAGGTATGAACCATATATAACTTTGGGATCAGTCAGAAGATCAGTGAAGAATATCTATAAATTCGGTAAATATCTAGGGAAAGACTTGTCAAGTGATTTGTTCTGTTTACCACAGGCTATTTTCCAAATTAAACTGTCTGCTTCAATGGAACTGTCACTGACATGTTTCTCTATATTCTTTATTTGGCTTTAAGATAAGAATCATTGCTATGTATAGGGAGGGGGTGATCGGGCCACTATTATACAATTTTTTTTTCACACATGGATAAGAAATGTGACCAATTTACAGAGATGGTTAATCCATATATGAAAGTCAGTTGATAACCTGGAGCAGCAGTTTAGCATAACCCACACAGCACCAAGACATTGCCAGGTGTCAAGTGTACTGCTTAAAGAAAGCATATTTTGTTAAAAACAGAAGTGAGCTTTTGAAAAATCAAGTAGTGTTGTACAATATATAGATAATGGGATTGTCAGAGCTGGTATTGGAAAGAGACATCAGGTTACTAGATTGTATAATTTCAAAAAAGAATCCATCCATATACATCTCACATAGACCTTCTTGATACTGCAATGGGATCCATGTCCACACAGAGTCCCATTAAAGTCAATACAGCTAAATGCTTTCTCAAAGATTTGCCTTTTTCAGGCACAAGGTTCTTTCGTACCCATATCAAAAATACAGTGCTTGTGCAGATCTTAGAGTTGGGAGACTGGAGGGGAAGCATAATTAAACTGAAATATATTCCACCATCTCAGTTATGAAATCTCTTTGGACCTAGGCCACACAATGAAATGAACCGTTGGGCTTTTTGTTGACAGCAGCAAAGGTTGTGTCACAAACAGATAGTTAAGGGTTAATGTCTCTTTTACCTGTAAAGGGTTAAGAAGCTCAGTAAACCTGGCTGACACCTGACCAGAGGACCAGTGGGGGGACAAGATACTGTCAAATCTTGGTGGAGGGAAGTCTTCTGTTTGTGCTCTTGTTTGGGGGTGGTTCACTCTTGGGACTAAGAGGGACCAGATGTCAATCCAGGCTCTCCAAATCTTTCTGAATCAGTCTCTCATGTTTCAAACTTGTAAGTAATAGCCAGGCAAAACGTGTTAGTCTTATTTTTGTTTTCTCAATTTGTAAATGTTCCTTTTTTGCTGAGAGGATTTTGCCTCTGTTTCCTGTAACTTTGAACCTAAGGTTAGAGGGGGGTCCTCTGGGCTATATGAATCTGATTACCCTGTAAAGTATTTTCCATCCTGATTTTACAGAGATGATTTTTACTTTTCTTCCTTTAATTAAAAGCTTTCTTTTTAAGAACCTGATTGATTTTTCCTTGTTTTAAGATCCAAGGGAATTGGATCTGGACTCACCAGAGATTGGTGGGGGGAAAGGAGGGGGAATGGTTAATTTCTCCTTGTTTTAAGATTCAAGGGGTTTGGATCTGTGTTCACCAGGGAATTGGTGAAGTCCCTCAAGGCAACCCAGGGAGGGGAAAGTTTTGGGGGGACAGAAAGTGCTTCAGACACTGAAGTTTCTGAATGGTGGCAGAGTTATCAGATCTAAGCTAGTAACTAAGCTTAGAAGTGTCCATGCAGGTCCCCACATTTGTACCCTAAAGTTCAGAGTGGGGAAGGAACCTTGACAGGTTGTGTAACAAAGAGAGTGTGACAAAGATGGCTTGTGGCAACAGCAAAAAGCAAGTCAAAAAGTAAAGTTAGGAGAAGAAATCAGTAGAGATGCAGAGAACCGTTAATGAATGGAAGAACAGCAGCAAGTGAGACACAGAGGGCCTGTCTACATGAGAAAGTTGCAGCAGTATAACTTGAGGTGTAAATATAAACTGATGTATTTAAAACAATGCAGTATAAACATTCTTAGGTTGATTTGAGAGTAGCTTATTTTGGTTTAAATAATGTAACTAGGAACAGATTTAACTTTAGTGACATAAGCCACTCATTCTGAAATAAGAGCTATTTACACTGGTTTAGCTATATTGGGGATAAAGCTGATGGAATTTTCTCATTTGGATGAGTTGAGTTCAGAGATGAGAAACAAAGATAAAGCTTTGCAGGGCAAGAAAGAGTTGCTGAGTCAAGGGAGCTGACTGTGTAAACAAGCAGTCAGAACAAATCCATTTTTGTAACAGCTTTTTTTAGCATTAATCTGTATTTATTGGAGTTGCTTAAAATAACTTGGTAATTAGTGATAAAATTAGCTGGTGGTTCTGTGAAGCTAATGACCAAAACAATTAGTTTCAACTAGGGCTGTCAAGCAATTAAAAAAATTAACTGTGCGATTAATCGCACCGTTAAACAGTAATAGAATACCATTTATTTAAATATTTTTGGATGTTTTCTACACTTTCAAGTATATTGATTTCAATTAGAACACAGAACACAGTGTACAATGCTCATTTTATTTTTCATTACAAATATTTGCACTGTAAAAAACAAATGGCATGTTTCAATTCACCTCTTACAAGTATGGTAATGCCATCTCTTTATTATGAATGTTAAACTTACAATGTAGAATTATGTATAAAAATAACTGCATTCAAAAATAAAACAATGTAAAACTTTAGCACCTACACGTCCACTCAGTCCTACTTCTTGTTCAGCCAGTCACTCAGACAAACATGTTTGTTTATATTTGCAGGAGATATTACTTCCCACTTCTTGTTTACAATGTCACCTGAAAGTGAGAATAGGCATTTGCATGGCACTGTTGTAGATGGCATCACAAGATATTTATGGGTCAGATGCATTAAAGATTCATATGTGTCTTCATGCTTCAACCACCATTTCAGAGGACATGCATCCATGCTGATGACGGGTTCTGTTAGATACGATCCAAAGAATGTGGACTGACGCATGTTCACTTTCATCATCTGAGTTAGATGCCACCAGCAGAAGGTGATTTTCTTTTTTGGTGGTTCAGGTTCTGTAGTTTCCACGTCAGAGTGTTGCTCTTTTAAGATTTCTGAAAGTGTGCTCCACACCTGGTCCCTCTCAGATTTTGGAAGTCACTTCAGATTCTTAAACCTTGGGTTGACTGCTGTAGCTATCTTTAGAAATCTCACATTGGTGCCTTCTTTGCATTTTGTCAAATCCACAGTGAAAGTGTTCTTAAAACAAACAACATGCTCGGTCATCATCCAAGACTGCTATAACATGAAATATATGGCAGACTGCAGGTAAAATAGCAGTAGACATACTATTCTCCCCCAAAGAATTCAGCCAAAAATGTAATTAACGCATTATTTTTTAATGAGCACCATCAGCATGGAAGCATGTCCCCTGGAATGGTGACCAACGCATGAAGGGGCATACAAATGTTTAGCATATCTGGCACATAAATACCTTGCAGTGCCGGCAACAAAAGTGCCATGTGAATGCCTGTTCTCACTTTCAGGTGATATTGTAAATAAAAAGCCAGCACCATTATACCTGTAAATGTAAACAAACTTGTTTGTCTCAGTGATTGGCTGAACAAGAAGTAGGACTGAGTCAACATGTACGCTCTAAAATTTTACATAGTTTCATTTTTGAATGCAGTTATGTAACAAAAAAAATCTACGTCTGCAAGTTGCACTTTCACAATAGCGCACTACAGTACTTGCATGAGGTGAATTGAAAAATATGATTTCTTTATCATTTTTACAGTGCAAATATTTGTAATAATATAAAGTGAGCACTGTACACTTTGTATTCTGGATCGTAATAGAAATCAATATATTTGAAAATGTAGAAAAACATCCAAAAACATTGCCAATTGAAATTTATTAATTCTATTGTTTAACAATGTGATTAAAACTGTGATTAATCACAATTTTTTTGAGTTAATTGTGTGAGTTAGCTATGATTAATTGACACCTTGGTTTCAAACCCTGGTGCTGAGGTACAAATCAAAGTTAGGATGACCTTTCTTGAAACATATTTATTAACACTGACAATGTTACTCATGAGCTTGTACCTCCCTAAAAAGGAACTTGGGGCAAGAGGTCTCAACTCAAAGATGCAGAGGTAGTTGCAGATCGTGGTTTTATAATGTCCATTTGATTGAGAGCTGATCTAGGAAAACAGGAGTGTGAGCACACTACATTTTTTTGCACATCTCTGCATTCAAGGGAATGGATAGCAACAAATGAAACTTGCCAGAAATGGAAAAATGGAGGAGAAAGGTCCCATTCCTGGTCCAGGGATCCAAACCAGGGTATGCCTGTAGAGAGGATATAACATTCAGTAAGAGTCATGAAACTAGAGTTGGGTGACTCTTTTTTTTTGGCCAAACATTTTTTAGCCAAAAAACACAGATTCTGCTCAAACAAAAGATTTCATGCATTTGTCTAAATTTCAGATTTTATTTTTTTCAAGTTTTAAAAGAAAATTAAACATTTTGTTCTGGCATTTTCTAAAAGTCTTGATTTTTCAATTCAAAATAACTTTGTTTGAAATTTACCTAACTTTATAAAATTAAAAGGTAAAAATACATAAATTAAAAAATGTTTTATTTTGGGTCAAAGAAAGCACTGTGTGGGACCCAAAACAAAATAACTTATCAGTTAACCCTAAAATTGTATTTTTTTTTAAATTGTTGACATGATTTTTTTGTATAATCAGTGAATTGAAAAGTCAGTTATTGGCACAGCTGTACATGAGCCGCCAACATGAAACTGTCAGTTTAAAAGAATATTTTTGGACTATGCTGATAGAATCTGGTTGCATTACAAATTTTAGTGGACAAAGCAGAAGATTGTATCTGATTCAAGCAAACTGATCTTCAATAGGTTTGTTCAACATAAATAAAATAGAAATATATAGGTGCATGTGTTAGAAATAGTCATGGTTGCGGTTTTATTTTATTAGAAGTTTTTGTGAGTTGATCATGGTTGGTGACCTATTCGCCAAACTATGCATATGATCATGTTACCTTTCAGAATCTCAGGCCTGGTCTATACTACAGAGTTAAGTTAACATGAGGCAGCTTATGTTACGTCAGAGTCTACACCAGTGGTTCTCAACATCGGGCCACAGCTTGTTCAGGGAAAGCCCCTGGTGGGCCGGGCCAGTTTGTTTACCTGCCATGTCCACAGGTTCGGCTGATCGTGGCTCCCACTGGCCATGGTTCACCGCTCCAGGCCAGTGGGGGCTGCAGGAAGCGGCGCGGGCTGAGGGACGTGCTAGACACCCTTCCTGCAGCCCCCATTGGCCTGGAGTGGTGAACCGCAGCCAGTGGGCGCTGCGATCGGCTGCACCTGTGGTGGCCCTAGTTTGGTCTACACTACAGCTTTGGGCCTGATGATGTAAGTGACCTTCTACACCAACATAATAACTACACCTCCATGAGAGGCATAGGCTTATGTCAGTGTAGTTAGGGAGATACAATATCCATGTAAACACTGTGGGTTACTTGCGTCAGTTGTTGGCTGTCTTTCTTGTCAATTTCATGGCTTCCTGCTTCCTATGGGTACGTCTGCACTATGAAATTAGGTTGATTTTATAGAAGTCGATTTTTAGAAATCGATTTTATACAGTCGATTGCATATGTCCACACTAAATGCATTTAGTTGGTGGAGTGCATCCTCACTACCATGGCTAGCATCGACTTATGGAGAAGTGCATTATGGGTAGCTATCCCACAGTTCCTGCTGTGTCTGCTGCCCATTGAAATTCTGGGTTCAGCTCCCAGTGCCTGATGGGGCAAAAACATTGTCACGGGTGGTTTGGGGTACATGTTGTCAGTTGCCCCTCCCTGAATGAAAGGAATGGCAGACAATTGTTTCGCGCCTTTTTTCCATGCAGGTGCCACACCACAGCAAGCGTGCAGCCTGCTCTGCTCAGCTCAGCTCAGCTCAGCTCAGCAACACTGCTGTTATGTCCTGGGTGCTGCTGTCAGCAGACAGTGCAGTGGGACTGCTAACTGTCATCATACACTGCTTCCGCTGCAACTCTGCTCTGCTGCTCTTGTCTCGATAGCGAATTTCTCCATGTTGTCTGTCATGGGCTCCCTGGTATGTGTGTTCTTCCTCAGGAAATGTGCACAGTGCCAACTGTCATCCTCCACTGCTTCCACTGCAATTCTGCTCTCCTGGTGCCATGAATCCACTTCGCAGGTCCTCTTGTGATTCTGTATAAATATCTGCTCTTGTGTATAAATATCTACTCGTGTCTGCTGGGGAGAAGGGATTCTCTGCTTGCCTACTGTGCGCTATCCTCAACCACCTCTTCCTTTTCACCTTCCTCATCCACAAAATCCTCATCCCTGTTGAGTGAGACTCCCCCCTTGCAGGTATCCACGGACAGTGGTGGGGTAATGGTAGAGACCACCTCTAGAATTGCATGCAGCTCATCATAGAAGTGGCACGTATGGGGCTCTGACTGGGAGTGACCATTTGCATCCTTTGTTTTTTGGTAGGCTTGCCTCAGCTCCTTAAATTTCACATGGCACTGCTGTGTGTCCCTGTTGTAGCCTCTGTCCAACATGCCCTTGGAGATTTTGGCAAATATATTGGCATTTCGTCTTTTGGAACAGAGTTCTGCCTGCACAGATTCTTCTCACCATATAACAATCAGCTCTAGTACCTCCCGTTCAGTCCATGCTGGAGCTCTTTTGCAATTCTGGGACTCCATGGTCACCTGTGCTGATGAGCTCTGCATTGTCACCTGTGCTGATCAGCTCACCACGCTGGCCAAACAAGAAATGAAATTCAAAAGTTCCCGAGGCTTTTCTTGTCTACCTGGCCAGTACATCTGAGTTGAGAGTGCTGTCCAGAGTGCTGTCCAGAACAGTCACAATGGAGCTCCCAGAGGCCAATACCATCAAATTGCATTCACATTCCCCCAAATTCGACCCAGTGAGGTAGATTTTAGTGCTAAACCCCTCGCCAGGGAGGAGTACAGAAATCAATTTTAACAGCCCTTTAAGACGACAAAACAGGCTTGGTTGTGTGGATGGGTTCAGGGTTAAATCAACCTAATGCTGCTAAATTCGACCTAAACTCGTAGCGTAGACCAGGGCTATGTATCTGGCTACTGGGCAGCGTCGTTCAAAACAGTAACCAGAGTGGACACCTCTGGGAGGCCACTAAAATTGATATAAATAATGCTCTGTCTATGCATCGACCTAACTATGTTGACCTAAATTCTACACCTCCTGCAGAGGTGGAGTTAAGTCAGCATAGTGGGTGAGTTACGTTGGCGGGAGAGAAATTGTAGTGTAGACACAAACATAGTTAGGTCAATGTAAGCTGCCTTATGTCGCTCTAACTCTGTAGTGTAGACTCAGGCCTGGTCTACACTACGTGTTTAAATCGATTTAAAGAGCATTAAATTGATTTAACGCTGTACCCATCCACACTACAACGCCCTTTATATCGATATAAAGGGCTCTTTAAATCGATTTCTGTACTCCACCCTGACGAGAGGAGTAGTGCTAAATTCGATATTAACATATCGGATTATGGTTAGTGTGGACAGAAATCGACGTTATTGGCCTCCGGGCGCCGGTGGGGAGCGTTATAATATATAACATGCGCTTTTGGAATAGACTTGAACAGGCAATTCGGATTTGGTGTGATGGGTATCACGAGTTTAGTCAAATACCTGTAATGATGCATTGTCGCTACAATCGCACGTACCACAACTACGTAGCGTGAACCCAGCGAGCTATTGTTCTGAGCACGATAGCGGGGGTTGGTATTGTGGCAGTTCGAGTATCAAAAGACTAACAGGAGTGGACAGGCCGTCTTGCGATGCCATCCAATAATATAAAAACTCATACTAGCTCTGTACTATGCATCGAAAACTAACTCACTATTGAACCTAAATTACACATCGCGCAGTGGAGATTAGTCTCATGCTGCCAGTGAGATTTACCGCTAGTGGGCAGGAGAGAAATGAGTGTGTAGAACACAAACATAAGTTATGTGTCAATTGACAGGACTAGCCGATCGCTATTATTCTGTTCCTGTATGTTAGACTCAAGCCGTCACTGCGATCTACACAAGTGTTTAATTCGTTAGATCTAAAAAGAAGCATAAGAATGATTATAATGAACTGCATAGTTCTATCATATGCACATCGCACAACACAGACTGCCTTTTATATACGGGGAGTATATAATATAATTCGATGGTTTATATTTAAATTGATCGGGAGTTTTCTGTAACTTACTCGAGCCTGACGAGAGGAGTACGGTAAATCGATATTAAACTAATCGGTATTATGTTTGTAGAGTGTGCAGAGAATCGACGTTTTCGTTAGCCTCGGGCGGGATCTGCACTGTGCATCCACTGACCGCTCCTGGACATGACAAGTCTGAACTCGGATGCAGCGCGGCATGTGTAACAGGTAAACCCACGAATTTGTGAATGTACTTCACATGTTTGCCACTGGAGAGTCATGATCAGTCCACGGAGTGGACGATGCAGGTCTCAAATACAAAAAGATGCTGGCTACAGCACTGGGACCTATGGTAGATTACTATTGTATTCTGATTAGTCAGGGCTAGATGGGGAGACTAAATCTTTGTATTCAGAGCCTCCGTTGACGGTATTCAACGAAATGACCAAGCGTTTGAAAATACATCATATCTCCAGGATTAACCAGCGCTGCGTCACAAGCACTATATTGGGCCAAGCCAGAGACTCAGATAGCGAGACAACATCGACTGGAATGGGTGGGGATACTTCTAATACTTCCAGCTATGATCACCATATGCAGTCAGTTACGGATAAAGGATTTGTCATTCTTTTAGATAGATGCTCTTGTAGATACCACAAGATCCTGAGGCTCGGCGAAGAACGAGAGTCCTATTGCGGGTTGGAGATTGAGCGTCGCTCAGATTTCTTCACCCCAAAACCACGTGAACAGAAAAAGGGAATATGAATGCTTATCTATATTTTTTATCTTGTAACCCATTGTTATATGATCTAGTCTCATGTCACACACTACCTGATGCACTGAATATGACTGCTGCAGTAGTATGTCGAGCACGCGATGGAGCTGTAGTGGATCAGCAGCTGTAAAGAGCCTAACAACGCTTACTAACGCTCTCTGCCACCTGCGGTGGATTTATATCAATGCATATGTGACTTACGTAAGCCGTGTTTCTCATAGCATGATCTAACATGTTGGACATCACGAGAGTGAGCCGTTTAAACATGCCTTGAGTATCTTAATTATTAAACAATTCAGCAGTATAGATAGGAGATTAAAGGTCTAATAACCACGTCTTTCATCGTGAGGCAACTGGTCTTCATCCCCATCCTTTCTGTGTAAAGAAGATCCTGATACTTGCCCTGGATTGTCATATGCAGCCAGCATGCTGCGGACTCCTCTCCCCCACATATCGCTCAGCTCTAAATGCCTGCTCTGGACATCATCTAGCCACGCACGATGCCCAGGCACTGCCCTCCAACCCTCACAATTTTATGTCACCTATCATCATGTGTTTTTTTCACTTCCTGCCATCTGTTATAATCTGCTACATTAGCTACTAGAATTGCAGGTACAGGCCAACGGGTACATTCTGGGATCAGGAGATTCCGTTCTTGCTTCTGTTTACGCTTGTGCTCGACAGCATATAATCGGGGGGACGTGTACAGCACGGGTGGAGTGGTGAGTTGTCAGGCACATCCTCAATCTCCATTCTTCGCCTGTGAATACTGACAACATATTGACTTAGCGCGTGTCAGTCACTCTTAACTCACGCTGGTCCTGTCTAGTATGATGGCTACGCCCGTGAACCTCCTTCTCATTACACTTGACTTCTGCATCCTCGGACTAGACTGCTACTTTTCGTAGAAAACCATGAAGCGACACGCGCGTTTGACGTCAGTCCCATACCGTGAGTCTGAAGTGCCTCTTTCCAGACATTAGAGCGCATCTGCGTTGCAACCCACCCAGCCGACATCTCATGCAGGGCGCACCAGATTGATAAGCAGCGGAATACACGCTCACAGTAGACACAGACGATAAGTGCTAGTCGGGGCGATCCTGTCATCGCCAGTATGATTTCATCACTTCAGTCGCAGTAGAAGCACGGTGTACAGGTTCTATTAGACTCAAGATCAGCGGACCAGTTATAGCGTCTATCTGCTATCCATGCAAAGCAAATTATTGTGGCTCTGATTGTTAGGTAGCGGCTGTGATGATATTATATTAGCGCATATCTCTCCGAGGCTCATATACCACATTACACACATATATGCTGTTCTCAGTTGATATTGGGAGAGACGATAAGCTTGAAACGGGACTCCGAATCGGACATTAGATTGACTGAGATCTGATATTACGGCACAGGGAAACCAGCGACCACACACCGACGCGCCAAAGGATTCAGACTGGATTGTGTTCCCGGAGGAAGGAATGACCGTAGGGAACTGACATTTATCCTCGAAGTTGGGAGACACGAGATGAACCTTATATCGCGTTCACGCCGACATCACAATATAACTCCACCTCCCTAGAATCTCCAGGGACACGAGAGGAGAAGACATGTGGCGGAGAACTCTATGGAGATATACTGTGGGAGATGAGAGACTATATCCTTACCTACAATGCAACGCTTCAGGAAATCGACGTTCCACGCCTTGGACGAGGCTAACGTCGATTTCTGAGCTGTGCATTGTGGTAGCTCTTCATAGCTATACCCATAAGTCTCGCAGTCTCCCCGCCCTCTTGGAATTCTGGGTTTGATCATTATTGTGCGGGTGTTGGTAAATGTCGGTAGTCATTCTTCCTTTGGATATTAACACTCACTGAAACCTTTCTGGTCGTTTTTCCTGGATTGCCTGCGAGATGCATAGCACGCAACCATGGGCCGTTCAGCTTTTCTTTTCTGAGCACCAGTAGTGTACTGAATGCTGGGAGAGAGAGGCTATATCTCCATGCTAACACAGCAGCATTCACTTGCTTTGCACATGATAGCAGAGATGGGTACTGGTCGTCTCTGTACCGTCTACTGCTGGAGAAAATGGCACAGAAATGACGGTCTATACTCTCCTCCTCTGTACTGTCGTGCTATCAAATGAGTGCCCTGTTGAAATGCTGGGGGTGCAACGCAAAGCAAAGATTGTGATTGTTACGCATGGGACGCGAGTCAATCCCTCTATGGTTTCTAAAAATAGAGTCAGTCTGCCTAGAATAAGGGGCAAGTAATTAGAGGACATGTGTATCAGAAGCACACTGGCTCTGTGCAGTATTCACGGCGGTGCCCTGCAACAACACCCGTGCTCCTCCTCCACCCAACTTCCTGGGAGCTACGTGGCAATGTCCTGCCCATCTTGTGTCATAGTAATAAAGAAGGCAGGAAAAAGAAACCTGAGTGTTAGATGACAATAAAATGAGGGGAGAGCACCTCCGCGAGATGATAGTCCAGGTAGGGCATCATCTTATTACAGTGTGGGGGAGAGGAGCCAGATGCGCTCTATGAAGTCCAGACAGTACATAAATTTTCTGTAACAGGAAAGGGATGGGCTGAACCCCAGCCGCCTTGCTTGAATAAGCTGTGTATGCGTTCTGTCTATCTACTGGAGTAACCGCAATGTGGCCATCCGATGAAACATGTTAGATATCCTGAAGACGGTTAAGTCATTGCCGTTTACCAGCCGGGAGGGGTGAGAGGAGGGATACTGCTCTCATTGCTGCAGCATGCGTCTACCAGCAGGAATTCAGTACACATAGGGTGACATGAAAGTAGTAAAAATGATTTCTTTCCTTCTTTCATCGTGGTGTGGGGGGAAAAACTGAGGAGCTATTCCCTGAACCACGCAGAACACTGTGTATTGTAACCTACAGACATTGGAGAATCTGTAGGCGCGAGAGAATGCAAATACTTTCAGAGACTGCTGTGGAATTGTGGATATGCTGGAAGTCTCAGTACCTCCCTCCATCCATGAGTGTCCATTTTGAAAGTCCTAACTGGCTTCCCCATTATGCTTGTCACGCAGCGCGTGGTGTACCTGAGATGTTATTTCAAACGCTTTGGTCTTTTCGTCTGATACTCGAACGGCGTAGCTCTGATTACAAAAGATTTAGGTCTCCCGCGAGCTCTAGCCGCGATCCAGAATCTAGATACTCCATAAACACCGGTCCCAGTGACTGTAGCAGCTTATTTTGTATTTTGAGACTGCATCGTCACTCCGTGACCGCAATCAGAGACGCTCTCAGTGGCAAACATGGAATGCTCATTCCAAAAGTTCGTGGGGCTTTCCCTGTTCTACGCTGCGCCGTGCATCCGAGTTCAGATTGGCTGTAGAGCGGTCCAGTGGTGCACTGTGGATACCGCCGGAGGCCAATAAAGCGATTTTCTGTCCCACACTAACCATAATCCAGATATGTTAAATAATCGATATTTAGGCACTACTCCTCTCGTCAAGGGTGGTAGTACAGAATCGATTTAAAAGAGCCTTTTATATCGATAAAGGCGTTTGTAGTGTGGATGGGTCAGCGTATTTTTAAATCCAATTATGCTCTTTTAAATTCTTGATTTAACACGTAGTGTAAGACCAGGCCTGAAGTCCTCACTACAGAGTTAGAGCGACATAAGGCAGCTTACATTGACCTAACTATGTTGTGTGGTCTACACTACAATTTCTCTCCCGCCCAACCGTAACTCACGGCCACTATGCTGACTTTAACCTCCCACCTCTGCAGGAGGTTAGAATTTAGGTCAACATAGTTAGGTCGAATGCATAGACAGAGCATTATTTATATCAATGTTTAGTGGCCTCCCCAGAGGTGTCCAACTCTGGTTACTGTTTGAACGACGCTGCCCAGTACCAATACAAGCCTGGTCTACGCTATCGAGTTTAGGTCAATTTAGCAGCATTAGGTGATTTAACCCTGAACCCATCCACACAACCAAGCCTGTTTTGTCGTCTTAAAGGCTGTTAAAATTGATTCTGTAACTCCTCCCTGGCGAGGTTTAGCACTAAAATCTACCTCACTGGGTCGAATTGCGGGGAAATGTGAAGCATTGATGGTATTGGCCTGCTGGGAGCTCCATTGTGACTGTTCTGGCACAGCACTACTGCGACAGCACTCTCACTCAAGTACTGGGCCAAGGTGACAGAAAAAGCCTCGGAACTTTTGAATTTCATTTGCTTGTTTGGCCAGCGTGGTGAGCTGATCAGACGGTGACAATGCAGAGCTCATCAGCACAGGTGAAACAATGGAGTCCAGAATTGCAAAAGAGTCTCCAGCAATGACTGAAAACGGGAGGTACTAGAGCTGAATTGTCATATATGGTGAGATAGAATCTGTGCAGCAGCGAAATCTGTCCAAAGACGAAATGCAAATAATTTGCCCAAAAATCCCAAGGGCATGTTGGACAGAGGCTACAAAACGGGAACACACGCAGTGCCATATGAAATTTAAGGAGCTGAGGCAAGCCTACCAAAAAACAAAGGATCGCAAATGGTCACTCCCAGGTCAGAGCCCCATACGTGCCACTCTATGATGAGCTGCAATGCAATTCTAGAGGTGGTCTCTACCGATTAACCCCACCACTGTCCGTGGATACCTGGTCAAGGGGGGAGTCCACTCAACAGGGAAGGATTTGTTGGATGAGGAAGGTTGAAAAGGAAGAAGGTGGTTGAGGATAGCGCACAGTAGGCAAGCAGAGAATCCCTTCTCCCCAGCAACACGAGTAGATTATTTATACACAAGAACAATATTATACAGAGAATCACAAGAAGGACCTGCGAAGTGGATTCATGCACCAGGAGAAGCAGAATTGCAGTGGAAGCAGTGGGAGGATGACAGTTGGCAGCTGTGCACATTTCCTGAGGAAGAACACACATACAGGGAGCCCATGACAGAAACATGGAGAATTCGCTTATGGAGATCAAGAGCACAGAGCAGAGTTGCAGCGGAAGCAATGTAATGATGCAACAGTTAGCAGTCCCACTGCAACCTGTCTGCTGACAACACACCCATGGACATAACAGCAGTGTTGCTGAAGCTGAGCTGACTGAGCTGAGCAGAGCAGGCTGCACGCTTGCTGTGGTGTGTGCAGCCTGCATGGAAAAAAGGTCGCGAACAAATGTCTGCCATTCCCTTTCATTCAGGAGGGGCAACTGACAACATGTACCCCATAACCACCCGTGAACAATGTTTTTGCCCCCATCAGGCCACTGGAGCTGAACCCAGAATTTCAATGGGCAGCAGACCAGCAGAACTGGTGGGATAAGCTACCCATAAGCACTTCTCCATAAGTCGATGCTAGCATGGTTAAGTCAGAGGATGCACTCCACCAAACTAAATGCATTTAGTGTGGACATATGCAAATCGACTGTATAAAATCGATTTCTAAAAATCGACTCTATAAAATCAACCCTAATTATCAATAGTGCAGACGTACCCATAGGAAGAAGGACCAGAAATGACAAGAAAGACAGCCAACAACTGAACGCAAGTAAACCCACAGTGTTTACATGGATATTGTATCTCCTAAGCTAACTGACATAAGCCTAGCCTCTCAATGAGGTGTAGTTATTATGTTGGTGTAGAAGGTCACTTACACTCATCGGCCCAAAGCTGTAGTGTAGAACCAAACTAAGGCCACCACAGGTGCAGCGATCGCAGGCCACTGGCTGCGGTTCACCACTCCATGGCCAATGGGGGCTGCAGGAAGGGTGTTCTAGCACGTCCCTCAGCCGCGCCGCTCCTGCAGCCCCCACTGCCTGGAGCGGTGAACCATGCCATGGAGCCACGATCAGCCGACACCTGTGGACATAGGACAGTTAAACAAACGGCCCGGCCCACCAGGGCTTCCCTGACAAGCTGTGGCCGATGTTGTAAACCACTGGTGTAGACCTCTGACGTAACATAAGCTGCCTCATGTTAACTTAACTTGTAGTATATGACCAGGCCTGGAGATTCTGAAAAAGGTTAACATGATCATATGCATAGTTTTGCGAAATAGGTCACCAACCATGATCACTCACAAAACTTCTAATAAAATAAAACCGCACATGAATATTTCTAACACATGCACTATATATTTACTATTTTATTTATGTTGAACAAAACCTATTGAAATCAGTTTGCTTAATCAGATACAATCTCTGGCTTTGTCCACTAAAATTTGTAATGCAACCAGATTCCTCTATCAGCATAGTCCAAATATTCTTTAACTGACAAGTTTCATGTTGGCGGCTCCATGTACAGCTTGCCAATAACTGAACTTTTTCAATTCACTGATTATAAAAATCATGTCAACAATTTAAAAAAAATACAAGTTTAGTTAACTGTAAGTTATTTGTTTTGGGTCCCACACAAAGTGCTTTCTTTGACAAATAAAACATTTTTTAAAATTATGTATTTTTTACCTTTTAATCTTATAAAAGTTAAGGTAATTTTCAAACAAGTTATTTGAATTGAAAATCAGACTTTTTAGAAAATGCCAAGAACAAAATGTTTAATTTTCTTTTAAAACTGAAAAAATCAAAATCTGAAATTAGACAAATGAATGAAATCTTTTGTTTGAGCAAGAATCTGTGTTTTGGCTAAAAAAATGTTTGCCAAAAAAAGAGTCACCCAACTCTAGTTTCATGACTCTTACCTGAAATGTTATATCCTCTCTACAGCATACCCTGGTATTGGATCCCTGGACCATGGGAGGAGAAATGGACCTTTCTCCTCCATTTTCCATTTCTGCAAGTTTCATTTTGTTGCTATCCATCCCTTGAAATGCAGAGAGTGCAAAAAAATGTAGTGTGCTCACACTCCTCTGTTTTCCTAGATCAGCTTCAAATCAAATGGACATTATAAAAACCACGATCTGCAACACCTCTGGGCATCTTTGAGTTGAGACCTCTGCCCCAAAGTTCCTTTTTAGGAGGTACAAGCCATGAGTAACATTGTCAGTGTTAATAAATATGTTTCAAGAAAGGTCCATCCTAACTTTGATTTGTACCTCAGCACCAGGGTTTGAAAACCAAGGTTCAATAATCATAGCTAACTACACAATTAAACTCAAAAATTGTGATTAATCACAGTTTTAATCACATTGTTAAAACAATGAATTAATAAATTTCAATTGGCAATGTTTTTGGATGTTTTTTCTACATTTTCAAATATATTGATTCTCTATTACGATCAAATACAAGTGTACAGTGCTCACTTTATATTTTACAAATATTTGCACTGTAAAATGAATAAAGAAATCATATTTTTCAATTCACCTCATGCCAAGTACTGTAGTGCCTATTGTGAAAGTGCACTGCCGACTAGATTCTTTTTGTTACATAACGCAATTAAAATGAAACTATGTAAATTTAGAGCGTACATGTTGACTCAATCCTACTTCTTGTTCAGCCAATCACTGAGACAAACAAGTTTGTTACATTTACAGGTATAATGGTGCTGGCTTTTATTTACAATATCACCTGAAAGTGAGAAGGCATTCACATGGCACTTTTGTGCTGGCAACTGCGCAAGGTATTTTATGTGCCAGATATGATAAACATTGTATGCCCCTTTCATGCGTTGGTCACCATTCCAGGGACATGCTTCCATGCTGATGG
>NC_133769.1:78814858-78853047 GCF_003597395.2 Chelonoidis abingdonii | reverse complement strand
TGGACCATGGACACACAACGCCGAATTACTGTGCCTAGTGTGGCCGCATGAAATTGAATTTATAATATCAGTTTTATAAAACCGATTTTAGCTAATTCGATATTATCTCGTAGTGTAGACGTGGCCTAAGTAGCTCTGTGGATCTGGGTCTGAGGTGCACTTTCCCCTTATGGGCTGTGAGAATTGACTCCACAGCACTGCAAACACACATGTTGTCAGTCTGTTGTGTGATGAATTGGATGAGCAATAACAGTTCATTAGAGGGCAGTGTGATTAGAACTGCTAAAAGTAAACCATCTGCTTGCTTCTCTTTGAAGAGTGACAGATTGGGGGGAAGGGAAGGTTGTGTAGTGACTGAAAGGACAGTAGGGGAGGAGTGGGTCACAGAGGGAGGGCATCTAGGGGGGTAAAAAAGGAGGGGGAAGCTTTAGTGAAGAAAATGGGCAAACACCTGAGAAGTGTGTGGTTTGAATTTTTTTATGCCATCTGTAAGAACAGATCTTTGAGGTAATTAAATCCTCAACTTACTAGTTGGGTGGTGTTACAAATTAACTTTAAGCATGATGAATCCCGTGGTGTTCGGATGGATTCTGAGGCTGATTTCTTTTTATAATACCTCTTTAAGTTCTGATCTGTCTGTTTCTGCTCTTTTAATTTGGAAACAAAATTAAAAGGTTCAAACTCTTTTGGTCCTGAAAGGAATAATGATATCAAAGTGTTAATTACAATTGTTCAAGTAAAGAAACTTGATGGCTCAGGCCTATGGATCTTTTCAAGTCTAAGCTACTGTTTGAAATGCAATTTAGATCAAAACTCATTAAAAGACGGTCAATATAGTATATGAAATGAATTTGGTGATCTCAGACTAGTTCCTAATTATGTGTTTATGGTGCAGAAATAACAACAATGCCAAAACAATGGTTGAGAGTCTCGTCGAAGAGGCCAAAGATAGTCTGCTTGGAGACTAAATGACCCTCATTCCTGGAGGTAGCCTTTCAGAACAGGGCTGATTTACATTCCTGGGGTTAGGGCAGGAACCATGGTTCTGGGCACAAGTTGGGAGTTAGGATCCAAGGATCCATGACGGGACTTCACAATCAGACAGCACTGCAGTTGCCATAGAGATCAGGGAGCAGGAAGGGACATTCATAGGACAAGAGCTACCCCTTGATTCTACTGAGGGGATGAGCAGAAATAAAAATAAATGCCTCAGGGCTCTGAGGTGGCAGCGTAGGAGAAGGAAGAAACCTTAGGGCTCAAGGGAGCTGAAGAGGAAGATGCTCTTGGGCATGGGAGCAGAAGTCAAGCAAGCAGAATGCAGGTATCTCACATGTTTTGTATGTGGGGGTTATTGATGGAAGGGATGCTGTGCAGATTAGCAAAGTGGATTAACAAGATTCTAATTTAGTGAAGGGGAGGGGTATTTAGAGGGTACGCTGCAGTGTCATTTCTTTCCTGCTTCCCAAACAGCAACAACAGATCTTTCCCTGGGCAGGACCCCTATTGTCATACGAATACATATGCCCCCTAAAGCCAGTTTTTCATGACAAAGAAGGGTGGGGGGGAGTATTATCATTGTCATTTTTATTTGTGGGATGTGCTCAGACACTATGGTGAGTGGGAGCCATGTAAGAAACAAGATAGATATATTTCTGCAGTGGAAAGGATGTGTTGGTATACTCAGTTCTAAATGTTTGGGCAATGCCCCTTCCGATTATGAAAGGATATATAATAGTCACTACAGGTTGAGGAGAAAAATCTAAATGCACTGTACAAGATTTTGCATCAGCATTGCAAATTTTCTCATTTTGCTTGTTTGTTTAAAAACCATGTGTGGGGGAGTTGTTGTTGCAATGCTTTTTCCTTCTATCAGAGTAGTATGGTAGTAGCATTAAAATTCCCATCCTTAACTTGTAGGCTCCCCGTTTCAGACATCATTCTTTTTACCCATTCTAGCTGTCAGGGCCTCATTTTGTAAACACTTAACTTTTACTTTTCTACTGTGAGTAGTATCAGAGGGATAGCCACGTTAGTCTGGATCTGTAAAAGCAGCAAAGAGTCCTGTGGCACCTTATAGACTAACAGACATATTGGAGCATGAGCTTTCATGGGTGAATACCCACTTCATCAGATGCATGTGTAGTGAGTAGTGTCCCCTCCAAAGTCAAGCCTATGTGAAAATGTTCACAGGATCTGAGCCTTTCTGTGTGCATTTAAGACTTTCTATGGAGAGTTACATCAGAGTTTCAAAGAAGTCAATGTATTTGGTTTTTCAGATAAGTTTCAGGTAAGCTACAAATCTTGCACAGCAGAGGTGCTACTTCTGAGATAACCTCTATTTACTCTGCTGTACCAGTCCTCTGTCCAAAAGGGAAAACAAGGATAAAAATTAAAGTAAAAAGAGGAGGATGCATAACCTAAAACACCCTCAACTGGCAACAGACCAAAATCTGTCCTCTGTTACTCACATGCAGCTTCATCTGAATCACTCTGGGAACAGTTGGAACCTTGATGTTCAAGATTGTAAGTGGGTGTAAGGTGCAGTGCAAGTGGTCAGTCATGGCTCCTCACTTTTCACGAGAGAGAGCTGAGAGCCACAATTAGGATAGTCATAGGTTACATACAGTACTGGGCTTTTCTATTAAAAACACCCCCTCCCCCCAAAAACCAAACAAAAAACAGCCCATACATTTATTTTTAAAGCCCTTTTTAATGACTCAGCTCCTGTATTCCATGTAGCTCTTTCTAGAGCTTCCCATTACTGTAGTATCTGGTAGCCTAATACTATTCCTGTGAAGTAGAGAAGTATTTTGCAGATGGAGAAACTGAAACCCAAAGAGATTAAGGACTGAATCCACGCAAGTAATTAGTTTCCTACTCCCCAGATTTAGGCAACACTACAATCCACAAAAACCTGCTCAACTGCTGCCTAACCCTTAAACACTTAGGCATTTAAACTCACTCTGAACCTAAGTTTTCAGGGTAAAAACTCACTGGATACATATGACTGGGAAACAGGGGTATGGGGAGGGAGAGGGTGCTGCAGCACCCCCAGGTATTGTGAGGGGTCACGGCACTGCCAGACCCATGCTTGGGGTCACGGCTGCAGGACCTGCACCTGGGGCTCTGCTTCCGCCCCCAGCTGTGGTCCCAGCCTCAGCCCCCTTACCTCTATCTGTGTCCCCCTTCCAGTCCCAGAGCCTTGGCCTGGTCCTGGCCCCAGCCCTGGGGAGAAGGAGCCCAGAGATGGGTAAGGAGGGTGCAAAGTAAAAAGTTTGGGGACCATAGGCTTTCAGCAACCCCACTGTAAAAAGTGTTCCAGTGCCACTGGCTGGATACCTATGGTTCTGCCTCTGGACATGCACACTCCAGTGTGCCTCTATAGGCAGCTGGATGCTTATCTCCCTCCTAAGCCTTAGCAATCCATGAAGTGGGGGAAGCCTGGCATTCCTCGTAACTCACGTCCCAGACCTGGTCCTATAGGTGTGCTCAGCGGCCACTTAACTCCAGACAAAACAGCTGGGGAAGGAGAACAAGGAGACCCTCCCTTATAACCTTTAGCTCTATAGTTAGGGTACTACATTAGGATGTAGGAGACCCCAGTTCAATTTTCCCCCTCTCCCTGAGGCAGAGTTGGGATCTGAACAATGCTCTGCTGCTTCACAGGTGAGTGTCCTGGGTTGTAGAATATCCCTCAACTTCTATTTAAGTTTTTCCACTTTAAATAAATGAATAATTAAATATTGGAGCAGAGAAAATGTGAGAAACTCTATCCCAGTGGTTAGATCACTCACCGAAGTGGCATATCCCTTCCCCTCATTTGGTAGAGGGGGGACTTGAATCAGGGGTTTCTCACATTCCAGCTGAGTACTCTATTCCCTGGGATAAATGTTACAAGGGAGCATCTTCTCTCAACCATTTTTGTGTGGAGTTAGGGGCCTCTGATTACACCCCAGATTAGGCCCTGCATGCAAGTTAAGCAAAGGAACACCTATTTTCCCCCATTTCATTGATTGCTAGAAGACATGGGTTCCTAAGGAGGCTCCTGTCTCTGCAAGAGGGGAGAGGATTAAGACACACTCCTCTCATCAGCATCTCCAGTTGGCTAGTTTACGCAGCTCCCCTCGTAGCATGCAGGGTTTTGTGGATCACATTTTAGGATGTCTCTCCCCCTTCATTGTAGAGGGGAGCTTAGGGTGGCTTATGGATCACAGTGTTGTTCCTGTGATTTTCAAAGCATTGCACCACTCAGCAACACAATGCTGTGGAGCTGGGCCAAAGTGATTTGCCAAAGGTTGCACAAGAAGTTAGTGGTAGGTAAGAATTGAATTCATATCTCCGTAGTACAAGGCTATCCTTGCTTCCCCTGCTTCTCCACTTCAAGAGGGACAGATTTTAATTACATGACTCAATGATTTTTCATGCCACGCAATGCATATACACATTTGCCCCCATGATTAGCTTTACAATCTCATTAATTTGTGCTGTTTTAATTATTAGCTTGTACTAATGCTCCAGATGTTAGAAGTCCTCCTCCTGCAATTGATCAAACAGATAAAATGCACGTAAAGGACCTTTTAGTGGAAAAATAAACTAAAACAGGAAAAATCTGCAAAGCACTCTCACAATCACAGATCTAACTTGGTATAATAATCTCACATGCTTTGCACATTGTGCTATGTTTATACTATGCAATCTGTTGTGAAGTTTGTATAAAATATTTAAAATAAAATGTTTATGGGTTACAATTGGCATAAGGAAGCTGCTCTTTGCTAGTTACTAACTAATACGCACTAAACCCAGAAAAGACGTATTTACCAGAATCAGATAGACGTGGACCCTTTGGTTAGAATGGATTCAACCCAATTCTTTATCCACTATGGAGTGGTGGGGTGGGTCAAAGCCTGAACATATTCTCTTTGAAGTTAGAGAACTTTAGTCTTCAGGCTTAAAGTAATGAGCAGTAAATTCATTTTAAAAGAAACATGATTTAATGTACAGTGTAACTAGAAACAGGATAAAGAAGCATTGAGCATAAAAATATAAAATCTAATTAAGACAAAAAATATCTGCTAAAGCCAACTACATGAGGTATTTATCAGTGAAGCTCAGGCAACATCACGCCATGTTTACTGCAGGCCTGATGCAACACTCTTTGAAGTTAATGGACAGATTTCTTTGACTTCAGTGGAGCTGAATGAGGCCCAAAGAGCCCTCTGGACTTCTTTCATTTCATCATGCAGCTTTTCCTAGTAGTTTCAGTCACTAAAGGCGCTGTTGGTGGCTGAAAAAGGGAGAAATCAGTATGTGTTAAGAAGAGGATGCTGTGATGCCCTATGAAATTTCACTTCTCTCCTCTCCTTCCTGAAGATTCCAGCTGGTTGTGGAAAGTCTTTGTAGTTGGTTGAACACTGTTTTATACACTATGAGCCGCTTGTCTGGTATTCTGAAGTCAAGGAAGCTCAGGGAAGCTCAAACTGGGTCCAGAGCTTCTAGGGTACCAGTCAACATGTGACAAAAGCACTTAATGATATGGTTGAACAGCTATTCAGTTTGCAGGGCCATATGCAGGCTTTCCTACTGAAATGTAAGTCCTGAAGTCATTTAGTAATGGCTAAGATTAAGGAACAGATCAATGCATTGGAAAAGGAAGTTGGCCTCTTTCAGGAAACAAACCCATGTGAGCTCTTAAGAGATCATCAGTTAAGGATGCAACTTCAGCACCTGCATGGGCAGGTTGTGTCTACAGTGCTCCAGACGCAGAAGGAGTTTACAGCTGAACAAAGTGGAAAATACCAGCCACCCCATGACTGGGAAGAACTGGTCATGGTGGTGGCCAACACTCAAGCTCAGAGAGCCCTGGCCATAGGAGAGGAGCAATGCTCAGAGACCCAAATAGCTGAACTCAAGGAGAAGCACAGCAATAGCACAAATGGGGAACAACTGAACCACAAGAGCAAACTGGCAGGAGAGTCAAGCAAATACAAACTTAAGGGTCAGGTTACAGCTGAAGGACCTCATCATGCTGTCTTAGTACAGAACTACTTCTTTGGAGGTGAGAATAACACAGTTTGAATGGCAATAGGATGTGGAGTCCAAGATGTGTCAGGCAGTCAAGGCAGAAAAAAATCTAGTTCTCCTGGACAAATACCCAAGATCTGAAACGGAAAGAGTATAAACAAGCCCTATTACTCCTGATGGAAGGACTCTGGAAAGAGCAGCTGGACAGGATTAAAATGGCTGCCAAACATCATCAACCAGCTGAGATCGAAGGTTGAAAGACACCATGGATGGACAGTGCATCCTGGAGAAGAAAGGCAGCGCTGCACTGAAGGTTTTGAAGCGGCAGCTGCACCTGGAGTGTGACTGAGCAGACAAGGTTCAGAAGAGACTGGAGGCGATCCTGAGCAACAGCAAGATCTGGACACCTACCCCTCCCAAGGCTCGCAGCTGAGATCAGAAGTGGAGGTGAAATGGAAGATGGAGAAAGAGGAGAAGAGGCTGCGAAAGGAGAAACTGCAGAGTCTGGAGACAGCAAAGCATGCAGAGATCTTTCTGCTTCTTGAAGAGGTGAACAAGCTCTCCAAGAAACTGAAGCAGCAGCAAGAGAGTTGCTTGAGGTTATAAATGGAGAAGGAAGCTCTTTACCACAGCAGGACCCAAAGTGAGGAGATTAAGCAGAGGAAGAATGAGGACCTGAAATCAACAGCCACTCTCTGGAACAAGTTAAGGAATAGAAAGGACTAACAAGGGTGATCGAGGAGAGGGTGGATAGTGGAATGGAAAACAGTCAGAACTTACCAAGGGACTTGCACCCCTGTGTGGGGTAAGAGTTAAAGCATCCTGGAGAATGGTGCAAGGAGGCAGGTTCACCTCCCAGTGAAAGACTTGATGTTAACCACCCCAAATACAGATGTGGTGTCCACAATTGAAGCTGCGTCTCCAACCTCTAATGGAAATAAGAGAGTTAGAAGACAGGGTCACATAGCTGACAGGGTCAAAGCAGAAATCATGGCACTGCTTGACACTTACAGGATCAAAAAGCAGCAGCTTTGCAGGTATGTGAGGAAATACTCTCCTCAAGGGACTGAATTTTTGCATCAGCCATAAAATGAGAGGAAGAATTAGCCCATCTGAAGATAAAAGAAGACAAGGAACATCCCTTGCTGTTACAGAAAGATCTGAGGGTGCAGCAAAACCCACCACTGGTAGAAAGCTGGTAGAAGCTAAGGCCACTAATACAGCCTGAGAGGAGAGGGCATGAGATCCCTGCTCTCTTTGGTTGAGAAGCACCAAATGGACCTTCTGCTTTGCAAGAAGCCAAGCAACGAGCCCTGAAATAAAAGGAGGAATGCCTGAAAGGGAAGCCAGGGTTCTAGCCTTCAGTCCAGACTGAGCTCCTGGAGTATATGAGAGATATATTTCAAGTGCAGATCTGGGACATGCAAAAGGAACTCCAGGAGAGATCAGTTACCCTTTTTGATGAGCCAGCTGAAAGGAGAGTGAGAGCAATTGGAGAATGAAAAAAAAACAGACTGGTACAGGTTTGAGGAAGAAATGAGGCTCCTCTCTCCCACCAAAAATTTGGAAACAGTAGCACAAGACCGTAATTAAAGGGGCATTAAAAAGAAGTCTAAACTAAAGGTAAAAATGATTCCCCTCAAGAGAGGAGGATCAAAATGGTTTTCCAATGGATAACATACCACACAAAGTAATATAGGTCGAAGAGGGTCCAAAATGGGCGCTCATAAGTTCTTTACTCAAGACTGTAGGGAAATAAAGATGCAGTTGATAACACTTAGAAATCGTTATGGGGAATTAGGCAAGTGAAAGGATGTATATGTGAGTGTGGAAGACTGTGCCTAAAGAGACTCAGAGGCAGCGATATGCAGATTTGGCAATGGTGAGAGCCCAGTGCAGTCAATCACCTCTGATCAGGTCAGAGGACTAGACTCAGAAGGTCTCATTCCTGAAAAGAAGTGGATAGCAATGTCCCTTAAATGTGAAATGAACATCTTTTTCTTATAGTTTCTTTATTGCCTGGGGTTTCCAATCTACAGTGTTCTTATCAACCTGCTATATTTTCTTTACTATTAATTCTAAGTGGGCAATAAACAGACTAAATTGTATGTATTATAGATTGGCATCACCTCTTAGCCATATTCCCACTTTTTAACCTCTTTAACATTTGCAGGACTCACTGTTGTTGATGATTTTAGAAAAACAGTCAAAATTCATCATAGATAGACATTTAAAGTTACAGAACCATATAGGAGGTACAGACAATCTAGCTGTTATATTGTATGGCCCTGTTGTAGTCAGTATGGATTCAGCTGACAATTCTGTGAAAACCTAGCAGGTTCTTCTTTCCTTTCATCTGACCCAGCTTACACTGGCTTAAAATATTTTTTGTTACATCTGCCATTAAAATAATACAAATTGAGAATTATGACAAGTATAATTTTCTCATTTCCATAGGGCACATTTCCTGCTGCAGGTGGGTGAAGTCCATATATTTTACTATTTCCCAAGCAGCATTGAATTATCAGTTGATATCTGTAGATTCGTACTTGATGTAAGAGTATCAGGCTTTCTTTCACAGACCTGCAGTGTTCCCTAAAATCATTTGAAGCCAACTCTGAGCTATTCTATGGCATTATCTGCTTTCAAATTCCATATCAGATAACACAGACACTGTCATCATTATCTTAGATATTGGTATGATACTATCCTACTCTTTGAAGAGTGTTTTGATCTAGGTGCAGGCAGGAAACACAGCTCCCCAGAGAATGGTGCTGATACAGATGCCTGAGGAGTAGGAGTGGCTCTGGGTTTCCCTATGAATGTACCATTCCTCTGTTCATACCCTGAGATCAACAAGATAATCTTTGGGAAAATAAAGTTTCCCACATAGGGCAAAATCAGATCCTAGATGAAATTGTTATTGTTTATGAGAGAGAGATTGCAGTTAACTGCTTACAACTTCATGTTAGCCCTGAAGATTCACCTTGTCCATGGCCTTTCTATTGATAATATTTGTATGGTCCCGTCACCACAGTATGTGAGTACCTCGCAGTCTTTAATGTGTGTATCCTCACAACACCCCTGTAACATAGGGAAGCACTATCATCTCCATTTTAAAGGGGAGGAACTGAGGCACATAGTAACTAAGGCCCAGATTTTTAAGGGTATTCTGGCGTTTTTCCACTTAATGTGGCAAAAAGGAAGTCCCATTTTCAAGACTGACTTAAGCACTTGGGCCCAGATCCTCAAAAGGTATTTAGGCACCATTGATTTATGACCTGGAGCCTCAATCTCATTGAAAATAATTGGGATTTAAGGCTTGTCTACATGCAGAGCCGGCACTCGGCACAAGCAGACTAAGCAATTGCCTAGGGCCCTGAGCAGCTAAGTGGCCCCCTATTTACTTTTTATTATAAAAACTTGCCTGTTTTAGTGTTGTGGTGGCAGGGAGGTCCAAAAATATTCCTGCTTACGGCTCCCAATAGGCTAGAACTGGCTCTGTCTACATGGTACATTTGTTTGCACTAGAAGATTATAAATTCCAGTGCACACACAAACTGGCCTGTGTGGACCCAGCTGGTGCCCACTAAAAGTTTCCCAGTGCATGTTCATGTAGTCCAGTTTTAATAGGCTACATTAATCCACACTAGGGAACTTTTCAGAATCCACATTGGCTAGTTAGTGTGCGACACACACTAGTGCATGCTGGAATTTCCTAAGGACCTTTGTCACATTTGAAAATGAGAATTAGGGCTTATCTACACTGAAAACTTACATTGGCATAGCTACATCTCTCAGAGGTGTGAAAAATCCACACCCTTGAGAGGCATAACTATGGGAATGGCTACATGTGCAAGTTAGAGCACATTAAAGTAGCCCAGTGCACTCTAACTCATGACGCGTCCACACTGGCAAGACTCGTAGAGCACTCTAACTCCTGGTACTCCACCTCAGCGAGTGGAATAATGTTTGATGTGCCCCACTGGAGTGCCGTGGTGCCATTGTGGATGCCCTGGTCTGTTAATGCGCTCTGATCGGCCTTCAGAAGTGTCCCACAATACCTGTTCTAGCCACTCTGGTCATCAGTTTGAACTCTACTGTCCTGCCTTCAAGTGACCAACCGTCAGATGTGGCCTTTAAATTCTCTGGGAATTTTGAAAATTTTGTTTCCTCAGCCAGGCGTGGAGTGCTCTGAGTGAATCTTTCCAGCTGACCATGCCTCCACGAGCCAGACAATCCCCAGTATGGAGCAATGGCGAGGTTCTAGACTTCATCAATGTTTGGGGGGAAGAAAGCTGTCCAGTCCCAGCTGTGCTCCAGCCATAGAAATTATGATACCTCTGGGCAGACATCAAGGAACACGATGGAAAGGGCTATTACTGAGATGCACTGCTGTGCAGGGTTAAAGTGAAGGAGCTGCGGAATGCCTACCACAAAGCCTATGAGGCAAACAACTGCTCCAGTGCTGCCCCCGTGACCTGCCATTTCTACAAAGATCTGGATGCAATACTTGGGGGCAACCCCACCTCCACTCCGAGGACCACTATGGACACTTCAGAGCCCAGTTCAACAAGGCAGGAGGAGGAGGAGGAGAAAAGCAGGAGAGAGGGTGCTGAGGTGGAGGAAAACACCCTGGAATCCCTAGATGCATGCAGCCAGGAGCTGTTCTGAAGCCAGGAGGAAGATAGCCAGTCATGGCGGCCAGTGCTTGGGGAAGGACAAACACCAGAGGAGGTTCCCAGTAAGCAGTTTTTATTCTGGGAACAAAGTTATCCGGTGTGGGCTCTTGGGGCGAGGAGGGTTAGGGCTGCATGCATGCCTAGATGCAGAATAGGGCGTTGATGTGCTCTGTCACATTGTGGTAAGAAAGCCCCAGTGATCTCTTCAAACATCTCAGCCAGAACTTGGGCAATGCGCTCACGCAGGTTTCTTAGGAGAGCCACTGCGGTCCTTGTCCCAGTCAGGCTAACATGTCTGCTCCACTGTGTTGTGAGGGGTGGGGGGACCATTGCTGCACACAGGCAAGCTGCATATGAGCCAGGGCGGAAGCCGCATTGTAGTAGAAGACCCTCCCTTGCTTCCCAGGTCACCCTCAGCAGCGAGATATCTTCCAGGACGAACTCCTGTGGAAAATGTGAGGACAGTGTTCATATAGGGGCCCGCTACAGCTGTTGGCTCTCCCCATAGCACAGAAACCTAGAGGACAATACATCCATGAAACAATCAGTCCCCCTTAACCCTGTGCTTACTCACCATTTTGGGGCTCCCGTGGGTTGTGTGTGCTTGCTTTGGGACAGGCAAATTATGCTATTGACTGTGCTTGCCTTCCTTAAGTATAGGGGAATCATTGCTCTGTCTCATGTTAACAATGCTGCCTCTGTTAAGTGTTGCATTTTGCCTTTACAGATACAACCTTAAGATCTAGCTGTCCATGTTATCACCGGCCAAGAGACTGCAAAGAATCAGGAAGAGGTCACACAGAAGCAAAGAAGACATGCTGCATGAAGTAACGCAGTAGTCACTTAACGAGAATTTAAAAGCGCAGGAGTGGAGGGAGAGTGAAAGGAGGATCTGTCAGCAGAATGCGGATCACCAGCACAAAAGCCCAGCATTCCAGCAGCAAAGTACAGATTGTATGATAAGCATCAGGGAGCGCCAAGTATAGCCATCCTGAAGTGCAGCACTCATTGCACAGCACTCCAGACAGAAAAGTAATTACAGCAAATCTGTGATTATACCATTCCCCACCCCACCCCCTTGCCCTTTTTGTTTCCCAAGCAGTTGTGTTTCTTTTCAATAAATGGATTTTTTGGCTTTGAAAACATTCTTTATTATTGCATAAAGTAAAAGATACCTTAACCCAGGAAAGCAACAGGCACTGCAAGTCAGCCTAGCAAACACAAATTCCTACTAACGTTGGAACCACTGAACTTCACTCCCGTGCACCAGACATTACTGGTGGCTTTGAGCCTCAAATTGCTTCCTCAATGCATCCCTAATTCTTGCAGCCCCGCACTGGGCCCCTCTAATAGCCCTGCTCTCTGGCTGTTCAAATTCAGCCTCCAGGTGTTGAACCTCGGAGGTCCATGTGTGAGTGAATCTTTTCACGTCCCTTCACAAATGTTATGGAGGGTACAGCATGCAGATATAACCAAGGGGATGCTGTCATCGGCCAGGTCCAGCTTCCTATATAGAGAGCGCCAGTGGCCCTGTAAATGGCCAGAAGCACACTCCACATCATTCTGCACTGGCTTAGCCTGTAGTTGAACCGCTCCTTGTTGTTGTCAAGGCTCCCTGTGTACGGTTTCATGAGCCACAACATTAAAGGGTAAGCGGGGTCTCCAAGGATCACAATGGGCATTTCAACTTCACCTACAGTGATCTTCTGGTTTGGGAAAAAAGTTCCAGCTTGCAGCTTTCTGAACAGGCCAGTGTTCCAAAAGATGCGTGCGTCATGCACCTTTCTGGGCCAGCCTGCATTAATGTCAATGGAACGCCCACAGTTATCCACAACTACCTTGAGAAGCAAGGAGAAATACCCCTTCCAATTAACATATTTGGAGGCTAGGTGGATTGGTGCTGGAATTGGAATATGAGTCCCATCTAATGCCCCTCTGCAATTAGGGAAACTCATTTGTGCAAAGCCTGCCGCAATGTCATGCACGTTACCCAGAGTCACAGTTCTTCTGATCAGGATGCAGTTAATGGCCCTGCAAACTTGCATCAACAAGATTCCAACAGTAGACTTTCTCACTCCAAACTGGTTAGCGACCGATTGGTAGCTGTGTAGAGTTGCCAGCTTCCAGACTGCAATAGCCACCTGCTTCTGCACCATCATGGCAGCTCTCAATCTCGTGTCCTTGTGCTGCAGAGTGGGAGCGAGCTCATCACACAGTCCCATGAAAAAAGAACAGGAGTACTTGTGGCACCTTAGAGACTAACAAATTTATTTGAGCATAAGCTTTCGTGGGCTATGCTATGTATCTGAAGAAGTGGGCTGTAGCCCATGAAAGCTTATGCTCAAATAAATTTGTTAGTCTCTAAGGTGCCACAAGTACTCCTGTTGTTTTTGCGGATACGGACTAACACGGCTGCTACTCTGAAAGTCCCATGGAAGTGGCTTTTCTCACCCAAAAGTTCTGCAGCCACCCTAGACTGCTCATCATCCTAGACTTGCATGACAATGTGATCCCACCATTCGGTGCTTGTTTCCTGAGCCCAAAAGCGGCGTTCCATGGTGGTGAGCATGTCTGTGAATGCCACGAGCAATCTCATGTTGTATGTGTTACTTGAGTCAATATCATCATCGGAGTCCTCACTGTCAGTTTGGATCATAAGGAGCAACTCAAAAGCCAAAGGTGACGTGCTGGCGAGACTCGTCAACATATTCCTCAGCTGTTTGGGCTCCATTCCTGCAGACTTAAAGGGAAGACAGAGTGCACAGCACAAAAAATGTTGAAAGATGGCACCAAAAGTGGACGGAAGCAGAGGGATTGCTGGAATGCGAACCAACGCATCACGGGGCATTGGGACAGGACCCAGAATGCCCCTCACCCTTCTCACAAGTCACAGCGCCAGAATGGGAAGAGGTGCTTTGTGGGATAGCTGCCCATAATGCATCTCTCCCAATGCCACTGTAAGTGCTGCAAATGTGGCCATGCCAGTGCGCTTGCAGCTTTCAGTGTGGACAGACTGCAGCGCTTTCCCTACTGCGCTCTCCAAAGGCTGATATAACTCAAAGCGCTCTACATATGCAAATGTAGCCATGCCCCATGCCTACCTAACCCCCCAGCGTAGACAGTGCTAGGTCGATGGAAGGATTCCCTCCCATTGCTGTAGTGAGTGTCTACACTGAAGTCTTACGGTGGCGCAGTGCAGCTACAGCTGCAATGTTGTAAGTGTAGACATGCCCTCAGGCATTGCAGTCCTAAGGAGAGCAACCTCTAGCCACTGGATAATCCTTCCTCCTCTTTGCAGCTTAAGTCCTTTTGCACACCATAGCTTTACTGCTGTATCCCAGAAACTAGTCAGTCATCTCATCTTATGTACTTTATTTTTAAAATAGTGTTGCTAAGTTTTGATTTAAACTGTGACTAGATTAAAACATTAAAGCACATCATTCCTTACCTTTTCCTCTGCTTTCACTACCACAGTGCATTTAGTGATCTATGGGATTGTACTTCTTACCATTTCTCTCTTGGTTTGTCATTTAATCTTTTTTAATCGTGATTCATATATTACAGGATATTAATCAATATTTATGTATATCTTGTGTGTGTCCCTATAAGGAAAGAAAAGAATGTTGCCTGCAACAGTTCTGAATCATTCTGCAGGTAAATGATTTGTAAAATTGTCATATTCATTTTAAATCATTTCAAATCCTGGTACAAAGGAAATATTTGATTCATTTCATCAACTACATACAGAATCATTTAAGTCATAGATAGTTAAAGCCATAGTTTAGCTTTTTGCCTGAGCAACAGAAGCTTTTACATTCAGTGTCTGCCTGCTTTTATCTTAGAATGACAATGATGTGTCACTATGCTACAGTTTTGAGGGCTATATAATACCTGGATAAATCTATTTTATGATACAGACTCCAACTAAAATACTTTCTACCTTGTTACCTAGCATTATCAGCTCAACAATATACTGAATATACTAGTCTTTTTCTGGATTCAGAACAAAACTGCCAGTGGGTATAATGAGCATCTTTCAACTTGTTCATTTTATATACATAGCATATACAGCGTGAACTAATTTGTGGATTTAAGTCACTTGAGCTTTTTCCACCTTTACAGCAGCTGTTAAAACTTGCATTTGTTTCAATTCTGATATTGCAATCACAGAGCATCTGAGTCAAGTATTAAATGCATGTAATGTTCTCTTCTTGTACTGAGTCCACATCCTGCTCTGTTTTATCTTGTGACTGTCAAGAGAGAAAACATGTAAATTGGGGTTTTGAAGCTGTGATAAGCATATTTTGATTTTGCCCTAGGTACTGGCAGTGATACACCCACACAGTTTGGCTCATTACCTTACTCATGACTAATTCTTTTTTTGCACGAAAAAAATGACAAATTAGTCAACTAGAGCTGTAGCTGAAAGAAAGTGTAGCACAATAAAGATTTATTTTCAATGCCCAGATAAAACCGCTAGATTCTTACTGCTAGCATATGACAAAGTTGGCAAATATTCTGTGGTGTCATAGAACCATAAAACACTGACATGCCTTTGAGGCCTTATTTGTCAGAGCAATATTATCTGTTTCAGATTGGAAAGTAGAAAAGTGTGAAACTTGATGGATTTGTTCATGTGGGTTTTCAACCCCAAATGTTTACTTAGTGAATCCATAAATAAAGTAAAATGCAAGTGATATCAATAATTTTGCCTGACTTCCACATAACTAATTGTGGATATGATTTAAACTCAGGTTCACAAACATTTCAGCAAAGCTGACCTAAGCTTCAGGTTTCATTAAGAAAGTTTTGCACAGGTCAGGTGAAAAGTGCCTTGTATCAAACAAAATTATTGAGAAAAATGTCTGTTCTTTCCAAAACCTAAAGCTCTTAGGGCCAAATTATGGCTGGTTCTGAATGGAGCCCTAGAGTGGAGAGTGGTTTCAGGGATCCTCTTTCCATCCTTTCCCTCTGTATACAAGGCAGTCAAATTGACTGAAGGCAATGGAGAGTGGACCAGGATTGCAGCCAGCATTGCTGCTAGTATGCAGTGTCCCTAAGGAGGGGGTTTTCTTTGGAGAGTGTGACCCAGATCATTACTCAGAGCAAGCTGCACCTTTTTAACAATAAACAAAGACTACCCATTACCCCAGAAGGCATTATGCCTCATGCCTCCATACTGCTTGAGCATTAGGGGTCATTCAGATGTTCTACTCTCATGACCATGAGAATATTTTTGGTACATTTTCAACATCCTAGTATATATATAGCAAAGTAAAATGTATATGCCACTTTTTAATACGGGAAATTTGCATAATGTGTTCAATTATTACTGAATTTTGAGTCTGTACACATTTGATCGGAAAACAGTATCCTCCTTTCCCACTTCCAACACAGTGAGGTAAGAATGAAAATGCTTCTACAGTGCTCTCCAAGAAACAGAGATTTAGAACCAAAGGTTTTTACAAGAACTCTCCTACACATGAAACAAAATAAAACATACAATTTGTGACAAATGCTGTAGAAATAATATAGTACTGGAATTAAATGAATCATACAGAGTGTTCATGATTTAAAACTCTAGTAAGCAATTTTGACTGATAGCCCAAATCACACCCACATACCTCCCCTGAGTTACATTTTTTTGAACTCGAAAAGACTATGATTGAAAGGGCAGATTATTTTCCAGCTGCAAAAATGTATAAAATGCAAAATTCATCTTTACTAAAGTCAATGGAGTTACACCACTGATTTAAGTGGTCCTTTCTGGACCAAATTCTAAGTTATATTAATGTAAGTAAGGCCCTGTCAACATTTATGGGTAAATCGGTATTGCTGCGATCAATGTGGCAGGTGTTGAGTTAGAAGGTCTGGTGAAGGCCTGCTAAGTCGATGGCAGAGTGCTTTCCGATTGACTCCAGTACTCCAGCTTCCCGAGAAGAGTAAGGAAGGTCAGTGGGAGAGTGTCTCCTGTTGACACAATTTGGTGTCAACACTGCTTCAGTTAAGTTATTCACATAACTGGAGTAGCATAATTTAGGTTGACTTATTGTGGTAGTATAGACAAGGCCTAAGAAGTGAATTTGCCCCACCATTTTTAGTAATAATACTTCCTTAAACTAAAATATTTCTGATTCATTCTCTCTCTCTAGAGAGATAGATTAGATAGAAACACACACATACTTCTCAAACAAATCTGTCTCTGTCCCATAGAGCTAAGGTCAAGAGAGATGGAAGCTTATTTTCCCCCCTTTATTCTAAGTTCAGTTAAATTGTTGTGCAAGGCTGTTTCCAAAAATCCACTCTTGGACCCATATATCCACAAATGAGACAATCAGACCCCCTTTCACTTCCCCCTCTCACCGCACACACTTGCTTTCTATCATTCTGTTTCTTCACCAGTAAGTTGCATACTTTCTCCATGCAGCAGAATTGTATATAATAAAAGAATAGCTGGATTTGGAAAATGGATTGTATAAAGATGGCATCTTTCTCTCAACAGAACTTCAACTTTTGTATATTTGGAGTCTTAACCACTTATTGTGATGACTTTTCTTTTGTTAGTCCCACAGAGTCAAATACAGCTAAAACTGAGCTAGCTGACTTCTAGGCTTTGTACATGTTCCATAGAATTATTAACTAAGGCTTTTTTTTAATGACAATTTGTTATTAAGTTACCTTAGTTATGCTGGTGCAAACCTTTGTGTGGTCACACTTATGTAGGTTTACCACTGCCTTATTCTGATTTGGCTTAATTAAAAAAAAAAGTCAAACCAATGTTCCAATTGCAAAATCTGGTGGTGAATGATGAATCAGGAAGAACACACTGCTTGCCTGTCAGTGTTATGGAAGAATGGGAAGCAGAGGTAGTCAGAACCACTACCTTTTTTGCTTCTGAGCAATCCTTGTTGCATATGGACATCAATGAGAGACAATACTCATGAAATCTGTTATGCCATTTTTAAGGAGGCACTTTTTAGAGGATTGCCACTCTTCAAAAGTTCATGAATCATTGATTCCGTACGGACACCTAGATCAAGTCCTTGTTTACCGACTGGAACCAGTTTACATTTGCATTCTGGAATGTCATTTGCCTCTCCAGCAAGCAGGTACCTTGCCAGGGCAGTATTACTTTTGACTAACTGAAGTAGTCATGAGAATGTTTTAGTTCTATTGTACTCTGAAATGACTACTCTATGCTTATGTTTTCAATCTTATAGATTCAATTTTCCCCTTGAGGGAGTTCTAGCAAGCAGTATTTTTGCCTTTCCAGAAACTATTTACTCATGCCACAGGTGGATTCCGTTCATTTCCTGTGGATTCCCTACCACGTTTTTCTCAGAGTATGAGGTCAGACATGTCTCTAGTCCACTTGGCTCAGGAAAATCTAGTAGTGTCTTAAAATCTTTCTGCACTTGATGTAGCTTGTTCTATAGCACATTAGGCCTGCTTTCTTCTTGCTAGAAGCTGGTGTGAGGGTTAAGGTCTATTAGGCTTGTCTATAAGTATTTGTTTGTTTTAAAGATTAGCACCTTTACACCTGTGTCTGACCCAACAGGCACTCACTCCATCTCCCTGTTGCTATACTGAGTATCACGCAATAACGTCACACTCCCAAATGACCAAAGCCTGTTACAAAATCTTCCTTTTGTACAGGCAGAGACTTAAACTGCTCCAGTTTGGTGGCCAGATAGTTCATTCATTCTAGGTTGCAGAAAAAAAAGGAGCCTGAAGATTTCAGTCAGAAAATGAAATTTGTTGCTGTCTTCTCCATATGTGAAAAAATGTACCTTATCTGATCTGTTAGGGCTACTTTTCTATTCATTAAGTTTCACTTTCTGTTGACTTACTTACTACGTGGCAAGGTGGTCTGGTAACAAAATGGGGATATACATGCCATGTATCTCTTCACTTCAATTTGGGAACCCCTTTGCTGCAAAACTGTCCACTATGTCCTGCACATTTCCCAGGGTCATAGTCCTTCATAGCAGGAGGCAATTCATGGCCCTGCACACTTGCATCACAACAGCACCCTCGGCAGATTTCCCAGCTCCAAATTGATTACTGACTGATCAGTAGCATTCAGAAGTTGCAAGTTTCCACAATGGAATCGCCATTTGCTTCTCCACTGTCAGTGCAGCTCTCATTTTGGTGTTGCTGCACTGGAGGACTGGGGCAAGCACTGCACCCAGATCCAGGAATGTGGCCTTATGCATCCGAAAGTTCAGCAGCCACTATTCATCATCCCAAACCTGCATGACAGTGAGATTCCACCAATTAGTACTTGTTTCTCAGGCCCAGAACTGGCGTTCCACCATCTATAGCTGCTTAGTGAACACTGCCAATGACCCTGAATTGTTTTTTTCTATGTCCCATAGCAATTTAGCCTCCAAGGAATTGTCATGTTCCCCGCAGGTCCTCTTGTGGCTCTACAAATACTGCAGGATCAGGCAGCCCATGTTCGCAACACTCATCGTAATAATGCAGAGTTGTGCAGGATCTATGCTTCTGTCACAGATGGCAGACAGCAAGTTGCACAGTGGGATAGCTACCCATGGTACACTATCTGCATTGATACAAACGCTCCTCGTGAGGTCGTGCACCACAGACCAAAGGGAGCGTAGTGTGGACACCCAGATGCAATGTAATAACTGCAAAGGCTGAACACCGAGCCAAGCATAGATATGGCCCTGCTTTGTAATGAATTAAATTAAACAGGAACTCTTGTTGCAAAATAGCAGTGTCCACACCTGATGTTATTCAGGAACAGTGATTGCTCTTGAAATTTACAACCTACCTTAATCCACAGCAACTTTCAAGGACTTGTCCACCTTTGAAATACCACAGTGGCACAGTGACATTTCAGTGTAGATACTACGTATGTCAACAGGAGGGATTCTCCTGTCAGTGTACATAATCCATCTCCCTGAGGGATGAGTGGTTTGCTCTAGTATGGCAAATTTTCTCTTCCAATATGAAAAACCTCCTTAGCCTCTGTGTCCTTCATCACTAAACTGTTGATCTGCTGTTTAAACTTCAGCCTGATGTTTTGTTTGTTTGTTTGTTTTAAATAATTCTCTCAGGAGAGCTGAACAGCATTTTATGATGGAAAAACAGAACAGCATTTTCTGTTTTGACCAAGCAATGCTTGAATTTGACATGAATATCAATGTTCACCTACACCAACCAGCCCCTACCCACGGGGGAGGTTAGGGGGAAGGGGAAGGAAGGTGGGAGGTGTGGGGGAAGAGGAGACAAAACAAAAACCTGTTATGAAGGGTTCTGCTACTTAAAGGCTAAACTCTGGTGCTCTTACTCATACTGCGTAGTTCATTACTCCACAATTTGATCATGACTTTCAAGACATGACTAATCACAGATTGCCATACTACTGCAGTGTGAACGAGGGTGTCCAGATCTGACTTGAAAAGTGCCCATGTGGAATACAAGTGCATGTAGATATAATTCAAGACCTGTTCCTGTGAGGTTAAAAAAAATAGTTGTGAGGTTAAAGGAACCTGTGTCCTGCAAAACCTGAATGTGAGACACTAAGTTTTTCTATTGCAGCTTGTGTTATGATGCAGAAGATAGTTAATTTGTTTTGAAATGAGACATGCTTTCGTGCAGTATTTGTTGATCTGTTTTTACTATCCTTATTCTTGTTGAGTAGTAACTTATTTCATGAGTAGACCCATTGATTTCAGATCTGACTGTTAATCCCGGATCTAAGGAGAAAACTATCTAGATATTTGTTCTGATTTGGCTTTGAAGTATGACAAGTATGCACGAAGAATGATAACTGATATGTTTTCACAAAAAAGAAATGATGCCATGTCAAGGTGCTTATTTTTGCTCCTCTTCCACTAACTGTGAGTCATAGGGACATATTTAGACATTTGAACTCAAAAAACTTTCTTTTTCAACATACCAGAGGAAAAGTGTTGGTGCTTTAGAATGCTAGACATGTGCCCACAATGAAGGACACAACAAATTGAGCAGAATCAACTTATTTTCATTGTAACCATGGTTTCATCAGTGAGTACTTCTTTTGTTAGCACATCATTTTAAAGGGGGGGAGCCTTTCTTTATGATACCAAGATAGATTTGAATCCAACATGACAGAATGTTGAAAGAAGACATGAGACTTAATATAAATACCATAATATACTCCCTTATTTCCAAGAAATTTTTGAATTGCTGAAAAATACACAATTGAAAGCATTAATTGGCTAACTGGGTTATTATATTCTTTGGTTTAATATTGAAATTATAAAGAGTGACACATTGTGAAATGCTAAATTAACATGACATACTAATATTTATCTAGTATAACTCATTAGCTATTAAATTCTTAAGTTTGATATCACCTTGAGGTTATTTGACGTAATGAGTATTTGCGGATGAATTTCATGACTCCACAATACCTAGACTCTGAAAAGACACTAAGTAAATATGACTACATAAATTTAGTTTCCCAGATATTCTCTCTGACAGCATGACGTGCTTAAAATTTTATATAAAACATGAAGATTTACAGTTCCTAAGACCCAGAGCTGGCTAACTGCTTTAGATGTGTTAATTGTGAGTATTGAGGTGAGAGAGAATGAAAGATACAAACCAATGGGGGAAACTTATCAGAAACCAAATAAATGTGGATGAATTCCAAACTCTTTCCAAAAGGCAGCTTTAGTGGAAGAGAAAATTTTCATGAGCACATCAAATACTGAATGCAAGAGAACTAGCATTAGTACAATATTAAGGCTCAAGATCAATCACTCCACAGTTTGTCTTTGCATTAGGAATTGCCAAAGATACCATATTTACTATGGTACATTTTAGATGTTTTATGGTATACTTAAAATAATACTTTATTATATTGCTATTATCAACCAAAATAAGGAATAGAAATATCAATATGTGTAATGGGGTCAAATCAATGGTGTTGGATCAGTTTGATCTGTTGAAATGTCTTGATTTCTGAGTTCTCAATCTCACAATCATAATGCTGCATTAGTACTAGTTTGGGGAAATTTTGTTGCATTTTTTCCTAATCTGGGGTTGCTAGTTTACAGCTCTGTTGACTTTTAAATATTTTGTCTCTGCAGCTATATACCTGACACAGGTTATACACTCTGTTGACTTTGGGCAGCAGTGGTGCCAGTACTTTAACTTCATGTGTTTCATTTCTATATTTATTTGATCTGCTTTGCATATAGTGGCCCAAATTCTTCTCCTAGTTACAGAGGAACAATCCTACACTATAGAGTTACATTGAAATCAGAAGGTAACCCAATATTTTAGTTCTGTTCTTAGTCAATAATGCAATCCTCCCACAAACAACGGTCATCCTCAGACACTAAGGGTCAGATCCTCAGCTGCTGTGTAGTAGTGTCATAGTGTCATTGAATTATGACATCAAACAGGTGTGTTTGTATTGAGGTCCTGCAGGGATCAATTCTTGGCCCTACATAATTTAATATTTTGATCAATAACCTGGAAGAAAATACAATCATTACTAATAATGTTTGCAGATACCACAAAAACTAGGGGGAGCGGTAAATAATGAAAAGGACAGATCACTGATACTGAGCTCAAGCAAGTAATATGCATTTTAATATGGGCAATGAAAACAAAACAAAATCTAGGCCACACTTATAGGATGAGGGACTATCTTGGTAAGCAGTGACTGAAAAATACTTGGTAGTCATGGTGGCTATTCAGCAGAACATGAGCTCCTAGTGCAATGATGTGGCCAAAGGGGCTAATGCTATCTTTTGGTATTTGGCATTGGTGCAGTTGCTACTGGAATACTGTATCCATAATTCAAGAAGAATGTTGATAAATTGAAAAGGGTTCAGAGAAGAGCCATAAGAACGATTAAAAGATTGGAAAACATGGCTTATAGTGATTGAGTCTAACAGAGAATGTTAAGTGGTGACTTGTGTAAGTTAAGTGTGTAAGTAGCTATGTGGGGAACAAATATTTGCTAACGAGCTCTCCAGTCTAGCAGACAAAGTTATGAAATAAATAAATAATCAGTGGCCGGAAGTTGAGGCAAGACAACTTCAGACCAGAAATAAGGTGTAAATTTTTAACAGTGAAGGTAATTTATCCATTGAAAAAGATTTCCAAGGGTTGTAGTGGATTCTCCATCACTGGTAATTTTTAAATCAAGGTTGGATGTTGTTTCTGGGAAATATGTTCTAGTTAAAACAAGAATTAATTCAGAGATCTTCTTCTATAGCCTGTTATGCGGAAGTTCAGACCAGATGACCAGAGTGGTCCCTTCTGGTCATAGAATCTATTAATTTATTCAGGCGATTGAGCTATGACAATTTATCCCAGCTGAAGATTTGTGCCAACTGGCAAAATCCTATGCCTGCGTCATCAGTTACACAGGGATAGTGGCTTATTAATATTATCAACTGATCAGAAAAATGCATTTTGATACGATATTCAATCTTACAGAACATATAAAATCTGATGTTTGTGCTATTTGACATGACAAATATAGAAAGAAAATCCTTAAATATAAGCTCCTAAATTTGGATTTTTTCACTTGCTATCTGCAAGAATACAACTAGAGATGTCATCAACACAGATCTTTACCAAATTTGCATGTGAAGCAAATATGCATCTAAGCATAAGTACTTACCACAGTAAATATCTAGCATGCTGTACTGAAATTTAATCTTGCAACCTTTTTTAACTTAATCGGGAATATGGTTCATATTGCTATAGTAAGATATACTAAAAGAAATCTGCTCATTTGAAATAATCCATCCTGAGGGACTATTATTTAGGGGGATTGTTAAAAGGGTATAGAGCAGGAATCAGGAACTATATAAAGGAAAGGTGCCAAAGCTAATGAATTTCTATATCAAAATCAACAAATAGATGTGCTAGTTGTCCTCAAGCATAAGAAGAGCCACATCAGAAGTGAGTGCAGGGGACTGTAGGAAGCTATGGGGTTAGACGTCTTCTAGGATTATCCTATGCAGGGCTAGCTCAGTGGTTTGAGCATTGGCCTGCTAAACTGAAGGTTGTGAGCTCAATCCTTGAGGGGGCCATTTAGGAATCTGGGCCAAAAGTCTGTCTAGGGATTGCTCCTGCCTTGAGCAGGGGGTAGACTAGATGACCTCCGGCGGTCCCTTCCAACCCTGGTATTCTATAATTTCTTATATGCCAAAATTTAGACTTGACTAGGAGGAAGAAATGATTTAATCTTGCACTATTGCTTCTTGTGCTGCACTTTTTTGCAGACTAATAGGAGTTAGGACTCTAGGATGATCAAACTAGCATATTTCACCAGCAGTACATCAATAAAAAATAAACAAGGTAAGTGACAGTTCATCCTGGTATGCAATACCTGTATGAAAGGTATGGCAACAACCATTCAACTAATCTGATTATTGAAAAATTGTCTCATCCCTGGAAGGGTATCTGCAGGGAGCCAGGCTGCAGAGACAAAAAGATGATTTAAATGAGTCTCAGAATGACTGGTTTGTTGCCAATAATGTGTCTCTTGATTTCAGTAATTGGCCATCCTCTGCATCATGGAGGCAATGTTTAAGAATGCACAGTTGCATTACCTTTTAGCTGGATTAGCTGCTGCAGACTTTACTATTTGGATGGGGAAGATGGGCAAAATGTTTAACTATTTCCCATGCTATTCTTCAGTTTCTTCCAGATTCTTCTGAGTCCCCTATTGATGTATGGGAGGTTGCTGTCAATAAATCTTGATTTCTCCTCCATTCCTCCTTCAGGTTTTCAGAACAAATCTCTCAGTTGGCTTTCCATCACTAGTCTTATCTCTGACACTAACTGCTCTTTTTCTCACACAAAACATTAAAAGAACAGGAAAAAACAAATGGAATGACCTGCCTCTTGGAAAATATTCTCTCCCACAAGCAGCATTATTTTTCTCCTTGTTCTCTCCTCCCTCCCCTTGTAGTAGCAATGCTGGATAAAGCATAGGTATCATAAGCCCATGTTCCAGGTCCCGGAGTCTTGTGATTGCATCAAAATTTGAATTTAATTTCTTTTAAAGTGTCTAGCTGTTATGGTTGCAAAGAAAAGCTTGAAAATGTGACTGTAGTACAGTAGCCACTTAATGCCTCCCAAGCACCCTCTCGTGGCTTGGGTTGCCTCTCTGGCCATCCCACTGCAATTACTACTTCATTTGGGCCCTCCTTTAAGAACTCACTAACTCTCCAGCGACCTTCTAAACTAAAACTTTAATATACCTTTTACCAGTTCTCTTCAGGCTGGCAACAGTCTGTCAAAAATAGAACTCAAAAGTCCAAAACAAACATTTTTCAGATTACCTTCCTTTCTTTAACTCCAACTCACAGGTTATCTGGCCAAAGCTCTGCAGAATCCACACTTGCTCCTCCTAGCTGAGAAGGCAGGAGGGGCCCTCCTGTGTCTGAGGCTGCGGGGTCCTGCCACTTCAGGTGAGAGAAATGGCCCCCACTTTGCCCCTGCCTCTGTGGGAGGATTGGGGCTCTCTGCCACTGCTGATCTAAGCAAGGAGTTGGGGCACAGAGGCAGAACCATGGGTCCCTTGCTTTAGCATGTGTTGGGCCCTGGATTCCCTCAATGCAACCTTGGTCATCCATTGTTGTTAGAGGTGGCTGAAACACAGGATTTCCATTTCACAGGAAATTTTAACACTATTAAATCTGGTTTCATTCCAATTTAGACCAAACCAATTTCTTTCAAAATTTTCCCATGAACCTCAAATTCCATGATATTTTTATTTTGGAAACACCAACACAGGATGATTCTAAATGAAATATATTCCACAGGACTTCAGCAGCTGCTGACTGCCATTGATATGGTTCCGCAGCATCCTGGGGTGCAAGCTGACTCAGGAATCTGGAAGCACTGGGGTCCCTGGCTCTGGGGCAGTTCATATGGTGGAGCTGTCTTAAAACAATAGACCTGGAAGCTCAGGCTCCCTAGCAGCCTGCCAGGCAACCTGGAAGGGTTCTATTGGAACCCCTGTCTGTGATTCAAGAAAAGTTTATTGAACCCAAGATGTTTCTTAAAAAAAATTGGTATTTTCTAACGAAACTGTTTTGTCAAAGAATTTGTGACCAGTTGTAGAAGTCATTTTCTTTGTTATCCATCTAATTTTGATTGTGAGCTCTTTTGGGCAAGGGACCGTATATTCCTACATGTATTTTAAGCAACTTGCATCCCTCTGATGCTAGATAAATAATCATGTGGCTTTAGTCTATCATCTTTGTGTTGACAACTTGCAAATATATTTCTTGGCATCTGACCTCTCTCGGTTGTTTCAAACTTGTATCTCTGTCTGCCAGTCCAACATCTATTTCTGGACTTCTTGGCCAGTATAATGAACACCAAACTCATTCTTTTTCATTTCTTTTTGCCTCTTTTAATTTTGGCCATTTCACCATCCTCCCTAGTGGGATGTAATTGTGGGCTACTCTTTTACATGATCTTGCCTTGCCTTGCCTTGCCCTGCCCTGCCCTCTCCCCCTCCATGTCTCTTCTGAAATGATTTGTCTTTAGAATTTTAGACGACAAGAGTCAAAGTTACTGTGACAGAGTGCTGGGCAACAATGTGTTAATGTCCACAGCAAATCTTGTAGACTTTAAGACCAGAAGAGACCATCATAATCATCTAGTCTGACCTTCTTGCACATTGCAAGTCACAGAACCTCACCCACCCACTTCTGCTGGCCAGCAATGGCTGAGCTAGTACTCTGGTCAGGGCAACTCCAATTAAACACTGCAGAACACACCTCCTTAATAAGAGTTGTGCCTAATGGTGTAGCCTCTGCTTAATGGTGTAGAGTTGTAGCCTCTGCCTAATGCTTTAATTAGCTTTCCAGGTCTTCTCCACCCTGGGTGGAGAAGACCTGGAAAGCTAATTAAAGCATTAGGCAGAGGCTACAAAAAGGCAAAGGAAGGAAGTAGGAGGGGAAGAGTGAGAGTGATTGTGATTGATTTTTTCTGATTGCCTCAGGAGCTGAGGGCTCCCCAAGACCATAGGAGTAGGGCTGTATATTGTATAAGGGTAGTGGAACCAACATTGTAAATAAATGCACCAGGTGTTTTACTAGCATAAAAGTGTGAGGGCTTTGTGGACTTGAGCAGAAGAAGGAGTGAGAGGTCCCTGTCACAGTTATGTATGGTCTTTTTGGTAGAGATGTGGGAGTCCTGGTGTGTTGCTGGTAAACCAGGTGTCAACTCCTGCCAAGCCTATAGGTGTCAACTGAGCAGTGACAAATTCAGAGCTGGAAACCCAGCTCACCTCTATGTTACTATTATTCCGGTGCTAGACTTGTAAGGATTGTTTGGACTCTATAAAATGCTTGTAAGTTGCTGTGTGCATTAATCTTGTAATATCTATTCCATGCTACATGGTGAAATATATTTGTTTGTTTTATAACTGTAAAAATACCTGCTCTGAACTTGTGAGCTCAGATGGGAAGAGTGGCTCCACCTGCCCAACCAGGAATATTATCAAATTTAAGTGGGCCACTGAAGGACAAAAGCCTTGTTGATTGCCCCATCCACCTAAGGAGAAGTGTGTGCAAAAGGTCTTATCCCCTCAATTTGAATGCTGGAAGAGGAAAATAAAAGTACTTGACATCAAGATTTTTCCTTTCTTTGCTCTTACAAGGGCTAGAGCTAAGAAACAAGAAGCAGAGATTCCCTGGGTTGACCTGCATTAAACCCTGAAAAGATAGTCAATGCTGACAAATTATTACATTGCTTTCACCTTTTGGAACCATAGATTGAACTCATTTGTGCATTCAAGGTGCCTGCTTTAACCTGTAAATAACTCTCTCATTTCATTTTCCTAGTTAATGAATCCTTAATTAACTTACTTATAAGATTGGCTATAAACATGATCGTTGTATGAGATCTAAGGTACAAACTGATTTGGGGTAAGTGATGGTTTCTTGGGATGGGGGGAACCTGAATAATTAGCAATTTTTGGTGTAAGTGACCACTTATCACTAAGTCCAGCTTGCCTTGGTGGCAAGATACACTGGAGAGTCTAAGGGACTCTCTGTGACTCCATGGTAAGAGTGTTACAGTGATCCAAAGGAGTTCACATTTTTTACTGGGTTGGTGAAATCTAATTATAGAATGTACCCCCAGTCTGGGGTAGCTGACATGCTTTTGGCACTCTGTCATGAACCACCCCAGGCAATATGACACCTAGAATTTCCACTGTTGACAACTCTTGATCTTCCAGATTTTAGCAGAAGCCCTGGCATAGTGAAGGGGCCTAACTTTGCTGCATTTCTTTAGGTGTGAAATATCCGCCCCAGCAGAGGGCCCTTCTCTGAGCTTTATAGATGGGGGGCCAGAGGGCAGAACACTCATGCACTTTACACTCCAACTCTAAACAGTTTCGTATAGAGGCACATCTTGAAGCCAGGCTGAGTGGGCCAGTGGAAGAAGGGTGCAGACTGGGAAGCAGGCAGTGGAACTTCATGGATTGTGAAGTGGATTTCAATATATTTCCCCACACAAAGCTCTTTTACTCATAAAATTTACCTTAAATGCACCCTCACTTTGAAATAACATTATAACCACAGTTTCAGTTCTTAGCTTCTTCTCCCTTCTGTGGTTAATTATTTAAAGTATTCAGCTTCTGTGTACAGTCAGTATGATATTTATTTTTACAAATAATGTGTGTTAAATTGGCAGACAAGCGGGGTTTTAAAATATGGACCATCTGTTTAGTGTTATTTTGTTAGCTGCTATCAAATTCATTTTTCTTACATTATAATAAACCCACTTTTTATACATATCTAGTACTTCATACAAAAGTGATAAACTAAGGAGTGAAGGATTTTATTGTGTTTTACAGAGATGGGAGAGAATGATGCTAATTAATAAATGCTAGTAACTGTAATGTCAGTTGAGGTATCCAGATATTGAATCTCATCCAGAAAAGGGAATGCCAAACAATTTTAATGAATGATTCTTAAGGAAGGTTAAACAGGGCAAAATCTCATCCCATTGAAGGCAATGGGAGATTTCTCATTATTTAAACAAGCCCAGGATTTCACCCATAGCTCATGGGCCAGCACATGCCACCTATAAACTCCATATTGCTGTATGCCTTTATTTAAACAGCACAGGTTCCAGTAAGCTGGCAAATATACATGCTTACTTTGTAATTGTTATTAAGCTAAGTATCTTAACCATTTAGATGAGAAATATTTTATTTTTTAAGATTTTTAAACCAGAGAGAGAAAATAGTTGTCAAGTCCTTCCCCCTTCTGTTCAGCTATTTATTGCTCATGTAGACCTTACCTTTTAAATTTGTCTCTTTAAAAAAACATCTGGAAACTGGTTGCATAATACATTTTAAAGCCCCAGTTTTACAACAACTTATCCACGTGCTTAAATTTAAGCACATAATTAGTTCTGTCGAGCACTAAGATCTTATTGTGGTATCGGGCATTTCTACATGATACAGAAAATTCTTCATCCAGAAAAGGAAAAACTGTACAAGTTCAAATTCTTCATCCTTGCCTTCATAGGTGTCATGGCACAAATCCCCACTCTGAACCTTAGCGTTCAAAAGATGGGGTACCTGCATGAATTCCTCTAAGCTAATTACCAGCTTAGAACCTGTAGCGCTGCCACCAACCAGGAATTCCAGTGCCTGGTACACTCTGGTCCCCCCAAAACCTTGCCTGGGGACCCCCAAGACCCAGACCCTCTGGATCTTAAACCCAAGAAAGTAACCCTTTCCCCACTTACCACCAACTCTCCCAGGCTTCCCTCCGGGTTACCTGTGAAGATCACTGTGATCAAACTCCTTGAATCACAAGAAAAGAGGAAATTCACCTTCTCCTCCTTCCTCTCTCCCCACCCAGACTCTCCCTGAGAGAGAAACGTAAATCCACACAGAGAGAAAATTAGCGCTCTCTCTTCCCCTTCCTCCTTTCTGCTCCCCAACCAATTCCCTGATAAATCCAGACCGTCTTGGGGTCTCACACCAGAATAAAAAAAACAATCAAGGTTCTTAAACAAGAAACTTTTATTACAGAGATAAACAACTTATCTCTGTAAATTTAAATGGAAATAGGTACAGGGTCTTTCAGCTATAGACACGGGAAACCCTCCCAGCCTAGTATTCAAGTACAACATACAATTTTCACAAACAAAATACAAATTTGAACTCCTTTACAAGCCGAAATACCAATTAAAGCTCTTCAGCCATAATCACATTTGCAAATAAAGAAAAAAAACATAAGCACCTCGCTTTAGTCTATCTGTATCACGATTTGGAATTAAAGAATCTGTATCAGGGATCATTTGGAAGAACTGATTGCACGTCTGGTCCCTCTAAGCCCAAAGTGAACAACCAAAAATACAGGCACACACAGAAACTTCCCTCCCTCAAGATTTGAAAGTATCCTGTCTTCTGATTGGTTTTCTGGTCAGGTGACAGCCAGGCTTACTGAACTTGTTAACCCTTTACAGTCAAAGAGATATAAAGTACTTCTGTGCTATTAACTTTTCTTATCTGTTTATGACAATAAGTCTTTCCTTGTATTTTTTTTATATCACACCCCTGTTTGGATTGGAATTCCTTCTCTCCCCCATGTGCCAGGGCTCAGACCTACAGAGAGATTTAGGTGCCTAAATCCAGGGGTTAGGCACCATTGCCATCCACAAAACTCCTATTCAGCTTCCACAATAGACACTTAAGGACTTTTACAGCAAAAGTTTAACTGCCTCAGTTTCTGTCTGTAGGGTGCATTCTCTCCCTCAGGCTGACACTCAGATGACTAAACCCCAGCATGATCCTCAGGCCTAGTGAAGAGATTTAGGGCAAGCTACATCTATGTTGCCAACAGGTCTGGAAGTGATAGGTGGGCTCGGAGCACATCTAACTCCACATAAACTACTCAAGGGGACAGAGGTCTCCATTATAAGCTTTAGCCCCCAATGAAAATGGATTTACATATGAAGCATGTAAACTGCTGGTTGGGGGAGGCTAGCCCCCAGCTCCACCCCTTCCACATGAGGTCCTCCCCCTTCCACATGCCCCAGAACCCAGAGGCGCACCAACAGCACCTGCTGGGCCCCGCCCCAAGTTGGCTAGGGCCTGAAGCTTCCCCAGAGTGCCAGAGGGAGAGCGCACAGAGGGGCTGCTTCAGCCCAGGAGCACCGGGTAGGGTTGCCAGGTGTCTGGTTTTCAGCCAGAATGCCCAGCTGAAAAGAGATCCAGGCAGCTCCAGTCAGCACCTCTGCCTGGGCCATTAAAAGTCTGGTTGGTGGCGGAGTGGGGCTAAGGCAGGCTCCCTGGCTGTCCTGGCTCTGCACCCTGGAAGCAGCTAGCAGATCCGGCTCCTAGGCAGGGGGACCATGTACTGTCCCTACCCCCAGCACTGGCTCCGCATTCCCATTGGTCAGAAACTGTGGCCAATGGGAGCTGGGGGTGATGGTGCCTGCAGGCAAAAGCACCCTTTGGAGCCTTCTGGTTCCCCACACCTAGGAGCGAGACATGCTGGCTGCTTCTGGGGAGCAGAGCCAGGACAGCCAGGGAGCCTGGCTTAGCCCTACTGCATCACTGACCAGGAGCCACTCGAGGTAAGCCTGAGCCTCAACTCCCTGCCCCAACCCTGCTTCTCCTCCCCAAACCCAGATCCCTCTTCTACACCTCAAACCCCTCATCACCAGAGCCTACAACCCTAGCTGGAGCCCTCACTACCTCCCACACCCCTACTCCCTGCCCCAGCCTGGAGTCCCCTCCTGCACCCTGAACCCCTCATTTCTGTCCCCATGCTGGAGCCCTCACCACCTCCTGTTCACCTTCCCCAGCCCAGTGAGTGAGGGTAGAGGAAAGCAAACCCCCAAGGGATGGGGAATGTAGTGAGCTGGGAGGTGGGGCCTTGGCGAAGGGGCAGGGCTAGGGTGTTCATTTTGAGTGATTAGAAAGTTGGCAACCCTAGTGTCAGGAGGGAGAGCATGCAGCAGTGCTGCTGCAGCCCTCCCCTCACAGCCCCAGAGCACCGGGAGGGAGAGTGTACAGTGGTGCTGCAGCCCTCCCAGTCCTGGGAAGGTGGGCGGCATGGCCCCAGCCCCTGAAGCCCAACAGCAACACCAAAGCAGGGCCCTCGGGGTGGAGTGTGGGCGGCGCCAAGCCTGGCTTTTTGGGAAGGCACAGCCTCTCCCAGCATCCCCTACCCACCGCCCATGGGGAACTCTCACTTCTCCTGTGAGTACTCTAACCACTGAGCTACTAGGTATTCTGATGTGGAGGCTTTTTTAATCTCCCTTATTGAAGTTGTTCCACTGTGTACAAAAAATTAAATGTGCATTGGGCCAGAGAGAGGAGGAGAATATGACTCTAGTCCAGTGGTTAGGGCACATACGTGTGATGTGGAAAGTCTATGGTCAACCCACTTCTCGGTTGGAAGGGGGCTTGAACCAGTCTCCCACATTCCACTTGAGGTTTCTAAGCACGGGGCTGCAGGCTGTGAGAGGCCTCTGCCTTTCTCCTTGGCTGTTTTGTGTGAAGTTAGGCAGCCCCACCTATTCTTACAAGAAATGGCTTAGGTACCTGACTCCAACAGAGCAATTCCCAGCTGTGGATCCTAAGCAGAGATAGGTGCTTCCTTGCAGCCCATACTTGGGTACCTAAATCCCAGAGACGCGTGGGACTTAGGACACTCCTGTCCTCAGCATCTGTTATTGGCTAGCTTACACAGCTCCCTGCCTAGCAGGCTGGCTTTTGTGGATTCCATTCTCAGGTGCCTTTCTAGCTCCCCTCTCATTGTATAGGGAGGGTAAGTGCCTAACCCTGGGTTTGTGGCTTCTACTGTGAGTATGTCTATACTGCAGCTGGTAGTGTACCTCCCAGTGTAAGTAGACAGACTTGTAGGGCCAGCTCTAGGCACCAGCATTCCATGTGCTTGGGGTGGCACTTTTCAAGGGGTGGCACTCCGTGCCCCCCACTCCCTTTTTTTTTTTTTTTGGCTTGGGCCGGCAAAAAACCTGGAGCCAGCTCTGCAGACTTGTCCCAGCTTGGCTGGAGCTAGCATGGTAGAAATAGTAGTGTGAGGCTCTGGCAGACACTTGAGCTAGCCACCTGAGGTCAAACCCAGGAGTCAGGTAGGCTTGAGAGCCCAAGCTGATGCCAGAGCCACAATCTGTACGCTGCTATTTGTAGCAGGCTAGCTTAAACCAAGCTAACACAATTCTGCATCCCTGGTCAGGGAGGCTTGCTCCCAGCTGCACTGTAGACATATTCTGAGTGGCTAGTCACCTAAAAGTTAAGCAGTCAGTGTTCCAATCCCTTTGTAGGTCTGGGCCCAGGTCCACCCCCTCTCCAAAAGCATTTCTTCTGCCTTGTCTAGAGAAGTACAATAAGTGCTTCTGTTCAATCAAGTAATCTTAATTTGATTAGAAAACCCACTTAACACCAATGTATCAACACACTTTAACCCCTTCAGCTCCTTTCCAAGACAAAAGAGGACATCATCCTGAATTTATAGATAGGGGAAGCTGAAGCACACGGAAGTTACAAGTCCATAGCATAGAACTCAGGTTTCAAGACTCCTGCTCTGGTACCTTAACCATTTTACTGGCCTGAAGGCCATAAGGTCGCAGCACAGAAAACATTCAGCTTTGTACTTTAATATTTTTGGTTTGGGGGAACTTAGCTGGAAGCCCATCTCTTTGCTTTATTGTAGCTCTAGAATATACTTTGGCCTGCTGCATTAATCACCAGCTGAGAAATAACAGTTGTTTTCCTAATGAGAATGCTAGGCTGGAGTTTCTAATTGGCTAATTACATACAGCTGTTTGCTGGCTTGCGCAAAGTTTGCATGTAACACCTTTAGAGAGCTGCTTTTTCTGTAAAACTTCTGAGTTTTTCCTCCCATGCTAATTTTGGGCAGTTTTTGTTTTATTTTATTTTATTTTTTAAAAATGGAACACATTCATCTGTGTTAATTACATTTAACTTGTTTTCATCTTAAGAAACTAAGGAAAAATCAGAAGAATGCCTTGAAGAAAAGAGAGATTGTTTTAGAGAAAATTGACTACCAACTTTACATTTTGGACTATTAAGCTCAAAAATTATTCTATCCATAGGGACGAATGGAAGGGAGGAGCAAAAAAATCCACCAAGATACACAAAATAGAGTGAAGGAAGAACACAGAGAAGACTTAGTAAGTTCTTATTTTTGTAAAAATCTTTTTAATAGAAAATTACATTTGCTTATTTAACAGTAGTGTTTGTTAGTTACAAATACTATGATTAAGGTTGAAAAACTGATTTCAGTGATATTTCTGCCTTTTCACAAGTTTGTAGCAAGCTTGGTCTGAGTTGAAAGGTGTTCTTATGGTTTGTGCTCTCATTATTTATTTATTAGGGAAGGGGAGTTTTTCCTTTCTGCTGTTTGCAGTCTACAAAGATGGAAAGAAAATATTTTTCCTATGTAAAACAAAAACCACCCAACCTTGTTCACCTATTTTTCCTGCTCTTCCCCTCCTCTTTTTTTTAATAACTGATGATAGCTGAAGTTTTGATATCTGGCATTTAATTAGATATCATACACATCCTTGTCCATGACTAAGTCTGGAAACAGTTTGGATAGTAATGGTATAAATTGTTAATGCTACTCTACCAGCACAGCAGAAAACCTCAGTAATTTTTAGCAGTGGTACCCGAAGATATTGCAAATATGTGTTCTCACCTTAATATTTGCTTTCTTGTCTCCCTTATTCTTCCTTAATGTTTCTTTTTAAACACATTTGTCTTCATTAAATTTCCTAAGTTAAAGAAATGTTAAGGTTGTACAGGCACTTAATATCACTACTTGAAAGGATAAGCAAAATATAAGGATGCAACAGACAATAATATGGAGTATATTCTATGCCTGCTTGTCATTGGCTTGCTTAATAGATTCCTATGTTATAAAAATATATACCACAAAATTTATATCCAAGGAGAGTAATAATACTGAGTTAACATTGTCATTGTAATCTTAGTGTTTTGGATTTCTTCACAGTTAGTGATACTTAGGATCTTATAACTGGATACACATGGGTGGCCCCATGATGAAATTAGTGGTGTTTCCCAGAACAGGACAGAAATGGGAAAGCCTGACCAGTCTGTGCTGGTGGGGAGTTTGCTGAGGGAGGTACCTGAAGGCTGGCATTCCTGTAGGAAATGAATTAATACTGTGGAGTACGGTGGTTGTGCTAGTTGTGAAGTCTCTCTCTCTCTCTCTCTCTCTGGCTACAAGATAGTAAATGGTGTGTTCCGTTAAATGGCTTAAGTTCTCAATTTCTTGCTTTTGAGGTTTTGTGCCAGGTATATATTGTGTGTAGCAGTCTTAACTGATGCACAACATAGTGTTTTGTATATGAATACACATTTGCTTACATTAGCTTTCAAACTAAAGGTGAATGGGCATTTCTTCTGCCCCAATACCTGTCCAGCAGCATGTACTGTCCCTTAACATGCTCCCTTTTTGTTGGTCTGGTTTGAGGTCTGATTGTGATTCTAAGCTTATACCATATAGAGGTAGTTTTATATACCAGAATTCCTGCCCCTGCCTGTCCCTCTTTCTCCCTCCCTCTGTTTTTGTTAATTTACAAAGTGGCCAGTATCTACAGAGTTGTCTTGAAGAATTTTTTTCCTTCCCAGTCCTCTTTCCACTGTTCTGTGATCATCACTGAAAAGCCCTCTGGAGTAGTAGAATAACTACCCTTCTCTAAGGCTCTGATCCTGCACATCTTACTGTAGGATCAGTCTGAAATGTTCCTGAATTTTCCCTTTGGAAGATATTAATGCCAGAAGCCCAGCATTCATCTAACACCCCCACCTTCCAAACACAACCAGTGTGTGAGTGCAGTGAAGGGGATAAAGAAACAGATTTCAGCTTCGAGCCTCCAAGGGATTTATTGTAAAGATTAAGTGGCAGGGAGGGGGAGAAATGTTTTTAAATATCATGAGACATTGATTCTTGGTAGCAGTTGCTCACTTCCTCTGTTGGGAGTCTACAGAAGCTGCATTGCTTAATCTTCCAGAGAGGGAGGATGTGAATGCTTTATATCCTCATGTTGCTCAAAGGTGACTACTTTCAATACTCAAATATTGACCCTTCTCTCATGTGCTGGATCTGGCTAGACAATGTAGGATTTTAGGGATTTCCTCAGAATGTACAAATATGCTAGTAGGTCAGACCAAGAGTCTACTCAGCTTAGTAGCCTGCCTTGAACAAAGGCCAGTACTAGGTACTTAACAGGAAGGTGCAGGAAACATAAAATGAATGAATGTTTTGTAATTTGTCCATATGAGATGGTTTCACCTACCTTCATGCAATTTGTTAGTTACTCTAATACATGACCCTGACCCTTCATGGTTTTTGTTCTAACTGGAACAGTGGAATGCTATTGTTCCTGCTTTGCTGCAGTTTTTAAGAGTAGACTAAATCAACCTGTTTGTTTGTATTTGTTACTCCCAGTAGTTAGAAGCAACACTAATATTATTCTTTAGAGACAGTAACATAGGGAAGGAACACATTCAGGCAAACAGAAAACATAGCATTGCAAACCGTACTTGCTGATCATGTAAGAGTCACTTCAGTACTCCAGCTTTTACATATAGGTGACTCCAGTAACTTGGGACTTTCCAGGAGATATTTGGTGCTCAGAACCTTTAAAATAGGTCTTCAGTAAAAGCACCTTTGAGAAGTTCCACAAGAATCAGAAGATAGATAAACCAGTAGTCCCTTAGCTTTTAGTGCTCACTCCCCAAGATTTCTTTGCTTGAAATCTTGTCCTCTCCTGGTTCTCCTCTTCTCTAATTTCTCCTTTAGAGTGCCATTTGGAGGATTCTCATTTGCCCCTTGAATATTCTTTGGGTTCTATAGGGCTCTGTCTCTGATCCTCTCCTCACACTACAGTGATTCTCTCTGGGCAATCTTATTTCTATCTATTCACATATTCAGCTATTACCCCTGTGCTGATGGTTCATGGTTATCTCTTCACTACGGATCTGTCTCCTGTACAAACTAAAATCTCAGCTTGTTTTTGACATCTTTGTGGCTATCCAGCTGTCAGCTTTAACTCAAAAAGAGCTCTCAATCTTCCTCCCTTCCTCTTCCCCGCCCCTTCCCAAGCCATCTCTCTGCTCCTTTCTCAGTTACTGTGGACCACCATCCTTCCTATCACTCAAGTTCATAATCTGGGTACCATCTTTGACTCAGTCCTCTACCTAGATGCTCACATCTAGGTCTCTCTAAATCTTGTTAATTGTTTGTATAATATCTGAGATATGGCCTTTCCTATTTATCCAAAGAGCTAAAACTCTTATCCAGGCCCTCCTCATTTTGACTACTACTTCTCTGGCTTTGAACATCTTCTCTGGCTTTGACAAAGGCAGTCTTGCCCCACTTACAGTATTCAAAACACAGCTCCAGAGATCATTTCCTGGCTTGTTGCTTTGACCACGTGAACCTTCTCTTTACATCCTTCTGCTGGCTCCCCCTTTTCCATCACATCAAACATAAGTGGACATGTCTTTACTTTCAAGTCCCTTCTCGGCTTATCCTCATGCTCTGATAATGTCAACTCTTGCCTCCACTCTACCAATAAGGCCAACCTTCATCGCCCACTTGATTAAATGTTTCTACAAACACCCTTGTGCTTTCTCCCATGCTTACCTTCACACATGGAAGGAGCTCCCCATTAATGGCCACAAAACCACCACATTGTCCTCCTTCAAATACCTCCTTAAAACACTCTTCCCATGATGCCTACGAATAACAGTTAGCTGATGTGTTGAAAGCACTGCTTAACATGCTGACCAGTATTGTCTCAGGCTATGTCTACACTACATCATTTACAGTAGTAAAGCTGCACCACTCTGGTGCTTCTGATGAAGACATTTGAAGTCGATAGGAGCACTTCTCCTGTCTAAACTGGTGCTTAGGTCAGTATAACTTGCATCACTCAGGGGTGTGGATTATTCACACCCCTAAGCAACATAAGTGATACCAAAGTAATTTTGTAGTGCAGACATAGCCTCTGTGTGTTCTCTCTGTATCCAGTTATTGTGTACTTTTAGATTCAAACTTTGATGAACAGGGAGCATCTTTTTGCTATGTTCTCCAAAAAACAGCCAACTGATCCCCATAGCAATAATCCAGAGATGAGCCATATACAATAATGCAAGAACATAGAACTTACTTTTGTGGTGAGATTTTCGAGTGATTGATCCTTTTTTCATTGACGCTTGGAATGGATTTGGTTTGCATGCTGCAAATTTACATAACCTTGCAACACAAGTGTGCATCTTAGATCTGTAAAAGCAGCAGAGAATCCTGTGGCACCTTATAGACTAACAGACGTTTTGGATCATGAGCTTTCGTGGGTGAATACCCACTTCGTCAGATGAATGTAGTGGAAATTTCCAGGGGCAGGTATATATATGCTAGCAAGCAAGCTAGAGATAAC
>NC_133769.1:78782802-78813459 GCF_003597395.2 Chelonoidis abingdonii | reverse complement strand
ACCTGCCCCTGGAAATTTCCACTACATTCATCTGACGAAGTGGGTATTCACCCACGAAAGCTCATGATCCAAAACGTCTGTTAGTCTATAAGGTGCCACAGGATTCTCTGCTGCTTTTACAGATTCAGACTAACACGGCTACCCCTCTGATACATCTTAGATCTGGTCATTGTGCCTAGACTTAGAATGTGCTCCATACAGGAAAGAATGGCTCAGGAAAATTGTTAATGGGATACAGTCTTTCTTCCTTTCTGTGTTTTCAGTCAAACTCAGCCCAGGGAAAGCTTCTCTTGCATAGCTAAATGGAGTGTCTCTGTCTTCAGCAACTTTTAAATAAAACCTGTTAATAGTGAAAACTCATGCTATGCAGGTGGTCTTGAGTTTCTGAAGGAGACCCTGTTAGTGCAGGAAACAATCTTGTGGGATGGCCAAGCAGTACCACTAGCTGGGGAGGCTCACGTATACGAGTTCAGCTGGATTCTCCAGACACCAACTGACAGAAAAAGGACTTTTGGATAAATAGCCTGACTTCAGTCTGACTCAGGGGCTTCTTTTTGGGGGGGAGGGGGGAAATGGGAATCCTTCTTGGGAGGGATTGGAAGGATTTGGCTTCTTAGGTCCCATAAGACTAATAAGCTTTAAGCATGCTTATAGGAACTTGTTTTTATGTGTGTTTTTTCTCTGTTTTCAACTTAAGAATAACTGTGCTTGCTTATAAAGAGCTATATGGTAATTCATTGTTCATAGCCTTGGAAGAGAAAGCAAAGCACAGCTGTTGGCCTATTTACGCAGTCTGGCTTGCTGGCAGAACCACAGTATAAGTAGGGATCTGTGCAGCCTTGAAAAACCTTGCTGAGGAGGGAGAGAGATGTAGGTCCCTATCCAAGAGAGGAGAAGGTTGAGGAGGCTGGAGTAGGTGCCCTCATGGGACCACAGAGGAATACAGCGCAGTTGACATTAAGTGACACTAAGGAGAAACTTCTTTACTATACAGTAACCTCAGTACCATAAATTATTCTGAAGTCACTTACTCATTGATAAAGTTGGCAGTAGGTCAAGTAGAGCAGTCTCACAAGTAGCAATAATAGTTTTCCACTTTTAAAACAGAAATTCAGCACAGAAAGAGTAGGAGGGAAGGAGGTTGACAGGGCTGGGGGAAGCTGGGAGAGACTTTGTGAATTATTCCACAATATATGTATAAACCATATGGGAAGGAGGGCTGCATATTGGTTAGCGCATAGGAAAGACTCTGACAAAAAGACTGAATTGACCTATCCAAGGGCATGTGAGCCAGTGCGAAGTCTGTTTCCTCCTGTGCCTCCAGTTGCTTGCCTCCCGGGAGTGTTGTAAGGTTTAATTAATATTTAAGTATATCGGGACCCTCCCATTTAATGGCGACAGATGCAAAGGACCATTTTATACAGTGCTCACTCGCTATTAAGAATTGTAAGTCATAGGATGGTTGCTCCTTGTAAGGGAAAATGGGGACCCAGCCCCAACTGTGACTAATCAGCTATGTCACAGCTGAGGCAAGGGGTCAGGAGGTAGCTGGAAGAGCACCTAGTTCTTATAAAGGCTGGCAAGAGCTCAGATGAGGTGGAAAATAGTGGATGGCCTGCTGGTGGAGATGGGAACTGCAGGGAGCATAAAGTATCAGAGGATAAAAGCATGGACCCAGAAGGGCTGAGAGAGGTGAGAGGAAAGCCTCTGGGGGATTATAGCCCACGTTAGTCAGAAGAATTATTCCATCTTGGTATTTTGCATAAGCTTTCATTTAAACCAGTAAATTATGCCTCAAGGCAAATGCCTGAAACATGCTGGTGTGGCATCAATCCTTCCTGCTCACCAGCCCGCTGGCTTACAGACTGGTACTTGTCATTTTTCCTTTGTGCCTGTTTTCAGAATGGTCTTGCCAACACCTTCCTTAGCTATTCATATTTCACCATTCACTTGCATATGGGTAGCAACAGAACAAGCAAATGTGGAGACTAAACCTTCTATTGCATCTCTGACCCCTTTAGTACAGTTGTGAGCCTGGAATAAGAATCTGAATAGATTGCACGGGCTCGGTGGTTGTGTGTGTGGTGTTCTCCTTCTCACAAAGATGAATGATGTTTCCAGAGAAGCTTAAAAATAAAATTCATTTTCTGAAATGTTTCTTTGCCCTTTGTAAAATGGAAGTTCCCCGTGGATGCCAAACCAGCAATCTAGAAATCGTGGACCAAGCCTTTTCTTAACTTGATATATTAAAGTTAAGCTAAAGCTTGGTACCCAATTTCTAGATTGCTGGTTTGGCATCAACTGGAGGAACTTGGAAAACCATGATTATAAATCATTTTCAGTAATGTTTTATCCTGCTATTTGGTGGTTCCCAACCTCTTATTGTAAGAGCTCCATACCTTTTGGGATGGATTAGCTTAGCACATGGATGCCTCAAGTTTCTTTGCACAATATCACCCCCATTTTTCTCTTATTTTCTGCTTGCTTTTTTTTTTGTTTGTTTTTTTGTTCTATTTGTATGTGTCATTTCCCCCACCCCTGACTTTTCTCCTTCCTGGTAGGAGATATTAATTTAATTCCCCCACTCACCAGAAGACTCTGCTTGTATATGTTAATATGGGGTGGGAGGGAGAGAGAGCTTCTGTTGGTACTCACACAAGAGTTTTGAGACTCTTGAGTGGACAATGTTCCTTTTACCCAAAGATCATTTAAAAAAAAATTAGCTGTTAGTATTAAGTAACCCCATAGATTGCTGTGACTGAAAGGCCCAAATCCTTGAAGGTATTTAGGTACCTAACTCTCAGCGCCAAAAAGACTAAATGGTTCCCCTTCCCCCTCCTTCCCTCATTTGTTTGTTTTTCACATTTGCCAGCATTTGGGGTAGTCCTGCTAGAAGATGACCTCACACTCTTGTAATTCTGTACAATTCTATAGTTGCCCCATGCAATGGACCTTGGCAGAGCAATCAGGTGGGTGTCTCCCACTTCAGGAAGCCTGTGAAGGGAACAGAGGTGTAGCCAGAAGGGTTTCTTTCCAACCCCCTGCAGCTATAGTGAGGAGACTCCTCAAACCTCAGAGGGAAGGTGTTGTGGGAGCTGGCTCCTACACACTGAACCTCACTGGGGTTGTGTGGTAAATGAGCCCAGGGTAGTGGGCTAGTCTTTGTTCTTGAGCAAGCCATAGGGACTGATGTGCAGATAAAGGTAGAAGCTCCCTTGAGGTTGGGAAGTCACTGAAGGAAAGGGGGGTTACCTGTTTCATAAACAGTCTTCACTCAGTTGGCAGAAAGAGCCATAAAGTAGGGTGGAAGAAAGGCATGGGAGGAAAGCAGTGGTATGTGTGTTCCATTTCCCTCTGCAGAGTCAGAGGGCAGCAAAGTCAAGGGAGGGGGCTGGTGAGGAGTGATTCACCTTCTCCAGATCATTCTGCATGAGGGTGCAGAGAAGGTCACACCCTGGACACCTGCATAGGGCCTTGAAGATGCCTCCTGCTCTGAACACCACCTCATTGCCTGGGCCTCTGTGTCATAGGATTGGGAGCTGGTGGAGGGAGGGTAAGGAGTTGTGATTATTTTATTTAGTTTTATTGCTCCTGAACCCCTAGATGTTGTGGGAATGGTGAGGGTGAGGAGTGAGGTAGATAAACAAGATGCGCTCTGCTGTGGGTGTGGGTTGCGGATGCAAGTAAGAAGGTTCTTTATTAGTTGGACCATTTTGTGGGACCAATGAGTAGAAGTTACAGGATGGACGGTGACAAGCAGAGGCTCCGACTCTGAGTTCCCCTGGAGTGCTTGAGCCCCGCTCAACCCCACCTCTTCCTGTCCCTGCTTCTTCCCCTCTCCCCCAGTGCCTCCTGCCCACTGCTGAATAGCTGATTGCTGGAAAGCAGGAGGCACTGGGTAGGAGCTGATTGGTGGGGCCCACTGGAGGGTGCTGAACACCCACTATTTTTTTTTTTTCTGTGGGTGCGCCAGCCCTGGAGTCATGTGCCTATGGTGACAAAGGACAAGAGCATCACAGCTGCTATGGGATATGAAGCTTAGGAGATCCAGTAGAGTGGGGGATCTTCATCTTTTGGACTCAGAAGTACTAGCACAGTTGCTCAGGACAGGGGATGAGAGCTCTGGAATGCTTAGGTGATTACAAGCGTAAGAATGGCCATACTGGGTCAGGCCCGTGGTCCATCTGTCTTGGTGTCCTGTCTTCCAACAGTGGCCAGTTCCAGGTGCTTCAAAGGGAATGAACAAAACAGGCAATTACCAAATGATACATCCCCTGTCGTCCAGTCCCAGATTCTGGCAGTGAGAGGCTAAGGACATCCAGAGCCTGAGGTTGCATCCCTGATGATCTTGTCTAGTAGCCTTTGATAGGCCTATCTTTCATGAATGTGTCTAATCCTTTTTTGAATCCAATTATTTTGGCCTTCACAACATTCCCTGGCAATAAGTTTCACAGGTTGATTGTGCATTGTGTGAAGAAATATTTCCTATTGTTTGTTGTAAACCTGCTACCTATTAATTTCATTGGGTGACCCTGGGTTTTGTGTTATATGCAGGGGTAAATAACACTTCCCTATTCACTTTCTCCTCACCATTCATGATTGTATAGACCTCCATCATATCCCTGCAAGCTGAACAGTCAGTCTTTTTAATCTCTCCTCATATGGAAGCTGTTTCGTACCCCAGTCATTTTTGTTGCCCTTCTTTGTACTTTTCCCAATTCTAATATAACTTTTTGGAGATGGGGTCAATAGAACTGCAGGCAGTATTCAAGGTGAGCGCATACCATGGATTTATTTAGCAGCAATATGTTTTCTGTTTTATTGTCCCTTTCCTGATGGTTTCTAGCATTCTGTTAGCTTTTTTGACTGCTATGCACATTGAACAGATGTTTTCAGAGAACTAGCTACAGTGTCTCCAAGATCTTTCTCAGGTGGTAACAGCTAATTTAGATCCCATGGTTTTATATGTATAGAAGGGTGCGGGGCAGCAAAAGGTCCCTGCCGCCCCCCTCCCCCCAAACCTTGGGAGCAGAGACACCCTTCACTAGACAAATGGGGGAGGGCAATCAGACTGTCCCACTGAAAGGTGCGTTACAAGATCAGCTGCAGGCATGTTTTAGAAAGTCATCCATTTTAAATTGCAGGGACGGTCATGTCCTGTCCTGTCAAACTCCTAAGCCGCAGAAGTGCGCAGAGCAGAGCACGGCCTTCCCGCTAGCATCTCCTCTTTTCTTGCTCTCCTCGGCGCTAGGCTGTCTCTGTGGAAGGGCGGGTGTTGGAGAATTAACAGTGCGAGCCGCGGAGCAGCAGCAGCTGCGGACCCGTGTGTGCGTGAGGCAGGGAGAGCAGACGTGATTACTTCAGAATTTATTTAAGGGCTGGTGGAAACCACTGCAGCAGCTTCCAGGGGAAGCCCCAGCTGAGGAGGAAGAGAGAACCACTCCCTCCTCCTTACCTGGCACCCTGTGTTATCCCTGGGGGGGGCTGTGGGCAACACCCTGCTCTCCCGATTTGTGCAGAAGTGGCTTTGTTATTGGTAGTATTTCTGACCACACAATACGATGTGAATTGTGTGATTGCGCTAGTCAGATCAGAGCCGATACTGTCGCTGCTTTGTCCTGGCCGGATTATAGTAGCGGATTCATATTATTACGCTACAGGTCCGATTAAAGGAAATGTAGGAGCATTGGCCCGACCTCTCTAAATTATAGCCGCTCGCGTCTTGGCGCTGTCCTAGGGCTTGCAATACAGGCGTCCCTCGAACCTGCACGCCTCGTGGATTTGGGAACAACCCCGCAAGTTTCTGGAGCTCCTGGAGGAGAAGCGGTGAAGTGGCGTCCATCGTTTCCGTTCACAGCTCTCAAACTCGGGTTGTTCCTACACACCCAGCGCACCTGAGCGCCGAGCAGCCTGTCCCCAGGCCCTACAGATCAATATGGGCGTGTAACTCCCTGGACGCTGTCTGAAACGCCCCTTACGAATGAATTTCCTTGATTTCTGCTCCGCTTACACCAGGGCAGCTCCACTGAGGTGTCTGCAGCAGTTAGTTCTGTTTCACTTCGGAATCTGAGGGGCTGGAAGGCAGGAGTGCGCTAGGGCCAGCAAGCTTCTTTCTAATAGTGCATTTTCTTATTTCTTCTAACCCGCGTGTACTGCCTTAATTATACACGCAAGGTCCAATTAGCTTGGGAGAAGGCAGGCTGTGAAGAAATGGGGATTTAAGACCACACTTCCTCAAGTTTTTAACAAAAACAAAAGATAAATTCACTCAACCACTCCCTCCCCCTAATCCCCGGTCTCCAGCTGTAAAGATGCTGCTACTTGAAAGGGGCTGCTGGAGCTTTAAGAGCCGCCTCCCCCCTCTCTTCCTCCTAACAATGGTCTGAACCAAGCTCTGTTTCCCAAAGCAAAATTTGTAATATGCCATTTTTCCCATGGACGCTTTTCCTTTTGGCTGCTGACGAAGTGGCCGAAGAAAATGCCGAAGTGCCATGCAGATACTCCTGCCGGAAGAAGGGCGCTGGGGCTTCAGATTTCTCTGAGCAACGCCTGTGTCATCATTGCTAGGAGGATGCTCCAGGACTGCCCAGCTGTGTGAGCCCCCATCAAAGCTGGGAGAGACTGCGGTTGTCATTGATCAACGGAACAAGCAGACGCCGAAGTAAAAGCTACTAGGTACTGAAACCTGCATATCTAAAATCCTCCATTCCTCCTTTAATCCCAGCCCCTTAAGGGGGGATATTATACAAATGCAAATTCTTCCTCTCTGCAGCTTACTGTAGTATGACCTGTCATATTAAATGTGGCTCTGTACTGGGCTTTGGGAGATAGGGGAATTTCATTGTAAAAAAAACCATGAAGTCAACTTCTTTTTGGATGGGCGTTGCTGGAGTGATGTCATGCAGAACAGGTGATTGGAACAGGTTATATGTTAAAGTACTGTGTTGATTACCCCTGTGAGTGAAAGGAGTGCAAAATGCTTCTGTTAAAAGGTGATTCACAGTTTAGTGAAAATTTTGGGAGAGAATGAGTTAACTAGAAGGAGGAATATGCATGTAATGCAACTAAGACAATGGCAAGGATTTTCCATATGGAATTACACTGTGTAGGTTAAATGAGGTGTTGAAAGCATCTGAAAATAAATCAATGCAGTGTAGGAACTGGTTGTGCCAATCACTGTATTTCTTTAGTTGTAAAGGCAAATTGTAAAAAATGGTTCAGTAAAGGGATGGAGTGTAGGGTGAGTCTTCAAAGCTGATGTCACCATAGACAGATTCAGATCAGAGCGTATTATAGTTGAATTTCTCCTTAGGGTATTGCTAAGGTGAAAAATAACTTGAGATTGACTCCTAAACCTGGATGCAAAGGGTATACCAAAGTCAAGGTGATTAAGACTGAGGTTAGATACAAAGGTAATGAGTTAAAATTAGAAACACTTCCTAGAAGCTGGAAGTCTTCACAGTGAACTAAATGAATGCTCCTCTAAAAAAGAGTTTTTGTCAAGCTACAGATAGATATTTCTGATTCCCAGCCCCAAATTCTCCCCAAGTGAAGGGAGTACTTGTGGCAAACCAAGTCCCAGACCACATGATTTATTCCTGAAGTGGAGAATTTGTTGTGGTCACACAACTTCTTTTTATAATTGACACACCAGAGGGACTCAAATTGGGTGGGGTCAAGCCAGAAGAAAGATGAGAACTTTTTACTCCCTTACTGCACACATCATGTATGTATTTCAAATACCTTGTCTTCTGAGAATCATTCAGAATAGAGCAAATTTTAAATGTGCTCTTATAATCCAGGTATGAAAGTGATTATCTGCAGCTGTGAGCATAAGAAATGCAAAAAGAGGAAAAAAAAATCATTATTTGGGCTGATCTTGAAAAGATGCCTTGTATAACAGTGGATGGTCATGAACTATACAATTCATTTCAATTCATGTCCAGTCACTTCATTTGTAATTATAAACTGAGGTCTGCTACCCCAAGATGAGTCAACTGCATGATTGTTCTTGGTGAGGACGTGTTGCAGATAGCTAGGTAGATAACTTAACAGATCTGTAATGCAGTGACACTGAGCTATTTTTAGGAACAGACTTCTTTTGAGCAAAGTCTGCTTTTAATTGTCAGTTAAAATCTCTGGTGACCACAGGGGGAAAATGTGCAGGATTTCACTTAATATTCTAAGCCTTGGTCAAATAATACTCACTTTGATCTGGCTAATAGAGGCTGATGTGTCAGATACTTTTTGTTTACACATCCCTGTTTGAAGATATATGATATCAATCTGAAATTTTGAACATTTCAGTGGTTTCTCCTATCATCTTCATGGAGCCTGATCCAGTGACCACGGAAATCACTGAAAATACTACCATGGACTTCAGTGGGGTTTGGATTAGGTTCTAGTCAGATGACAGGGGAAACCACTGAAATGTGCAAATCTTCAGTCAGACATCATGTTATTTCATCATACATTGTTTGTTAGAGAGAGAAAACCTTGCTTTATGAAACGATAGTATGAATGTACTCTAACAATACACAAAAGTACATGAAATGTATGTATTTTCATAATGTGCATGGAATTCTCTAGTTGAGTAATTAAGTGCTATGAATATTAGGAGTAAATGCATCATTTAAAAATGAGGCTTATTTAATTCTTTAATATTAAAGGTGAACTGAAAAGCTAAAACTGATTTACTTCCAGTAATAGGGGAGCTGTTGCAGTATGCCCAAACTGAGCACATCACCTTAATGACAACCCAGGTATGGGGAATATGCATTCAGCACATAATTTTTTAACCAAAGTGCTGAGTGCTTCCCTTTCTACCCCTTTCCTTCATGCGCTATTGATGGGCTCAGTTTAGCCGTGATCTTTCACACACCTTCAGCTCCAGTCATAGTTATGGGAGCTGAGTGCACTCAGCATATATAAGGCCTTGGCTTTTTCTAGGGAAAGGGGTTTTAATCAGTGTCCTTGTCAGTAGCTGTTGATGAATCCAAGGAGCAGTATTTGTGTCTCTTTCCAAAGAGGCATTGATGTATTGGGCACAATTAAGTAGTGGTTCTGCTGAAGGGGACCATGCTGCTTTGTGGGATTATTCCTTTTTTCTTTCTTCAAACAAAAGGTTTAAACATTCCAGTTCAAAACGTTGAAGATAATTAAAAAAAACTATTTTTAAGCAAAAAACCCTATTGAAATTGAAAACTTCTTTAAAGGAGCCTAGTAGTCTTTTTTTTTTATTCTTATTTAATTATTTATTTGGACATCTGTTCACATTATAACAGTGACTACAGGTGATTACTTTACAGGACATGAGGGTGCCTGGCCTCCCTTAAAAAAAAAAAAATAAAACTTGTGGTACTCTCCCCCTCTCTTTATTCTTTCCTCAATCGATTTTTAAGGCACTCATGAGGCACCTATCACCTGCTCTTCTCTATCTATATTAAATAGACACAATATTAAATGAGTCTAGTGGAAATTAAAGGTGCACCTTAAATCCTCACATGCCAGTTGGATGCCTTACCTCCGTTTTCACACTTTGTGTGCCTCCTAGGTTCTCTTGTACCATATCCCTGTGCATCCTTCCTTTTAATCAAATAATGTCACATCTAGATCGCTAGTCTGCCTAACTTTTTTTTTTTTCCTTCTTGAAAGAAAAAAGACTGTGTTTTGTCTCCATCAGACCCCAATTTTTGAGACTGTTTATGGTGAAGGATTCAAATCACCAAATAATCCTGGTGATGATCATTCAGGATCTTAATCGTTACTCACTTACTTCAGTATGGGTTTGCCTAAGTATTGCTAGCAGAATTGAGGCCTTGATGAGTTTCACCATCAGGAACCAAGTTGCTGAGTCCACTCTGTGTTCTCCAATAGAGTTGTTTCCAGAAAAAAAAAAGCAATGATTGTTTTTTCTGGTGAGAATAGGATGAACATTAATCTTTGTTACTCATTAATAGTAAATTAGGGAATTGACAAAGCAGAAAAAACTCAGGTGTAGGTGCAGAACTATATGTTGAAGGATGACTTCCCAAAAGATCTGAATCTCATAGTGCTTTGCAACATGTTTAAAGTTTAATTTTAATCTAGTGTGTCTTTATCACCTATATTCTAAACAAATCAGTGACTATTATGATTACTGAGAAAGTTTTGTGTTTGTTCTTTTGATGCTCCCTTCCACAAATCCTTGTAGAGATTGGCTTTGCTAGAAAGGCATAGTTATTCAATATGTAGCTTTTCACCTGCCTTGAGTCTTGTTTTTTAAATTTCTATTTTTTTTTATTTCCTTTGTTTTACCACCAAACACAAACTCAAATCTTTCTTCAAATTTTTCTTTGATGTGAGATTCTTGGAATGACAAGCAGAGCAGGAAAATAACAATCAACATTATACTTTAGCTATGAAAGGCAGTTGTCAAAAATGTTACATTTCAGATATTCTGTGTGAAAACCCACTTTCTAGCAATATAGTGTATAATCCTGGCTTGTTCTTCTGAGGCTCATGTTGTTAAAATGAGTAACTGCCTAAATTTTCAAAAGTACCCACGTTAAAAGCCTCCTTTTTTGGGTGGCCAAATTCCCACCCTAAAAAGGCTGGGTTTTCAGCCAATGGCTCAGCACTTTTATGAAAATCAAGACCTGTTCAAGTTGTCTCAAATTGAGTACTCAGAAATTGAGATGCCCAAAATCACAAGTTGCTTCTGAAAATTTAGGCTACATTTTTTGGTGTTTAAAACTACCGTTTATTAAATGTCCTATTAAAAGGGGGTTTTCTTTAGCTTGACTAAAATGCTTTCATAGTGGTTGGTGTCCCAAATCCTTCTGCTTTACTCATGCAACTAGTCATATGGAAGGCAAAGGGATTACTTGTATGAGTGAAGCGAGTAGTATTTGGCCCCAAGCCTTTATTATTTTTTTTTCTTACTTTCTTTAAATTTCCTTTGAATTCTGTATCTCTACATTTAAATTCAATTATGGAATCCTATGACCAGTGACCAGATCCTTTGAAGTTAATAGTTCCTCCTTCTCCACAGGCAGTTGAAAATAATTGTTTAGCTGCAGTTGAGTTTTCTATGGAATTCTAAAGCTGATTTTGATACAGTCCGACTTCACTAGTCTGTCTGAAGATTGGCTGGGAAGGTCTTTTGCCAAGGCAGAATTATTATGGTTTAAGGCAAATGCAGCCGAGGTGTTCTAAGATGATATGAATTCCAAAAACGAGAGATTTGACACTTTACAAATGTAGTGGTTGTGTGTTTGGTTTTATATCTTCTCCCCTGCTTCTTAGGCAAGTCCTATCTAAGATGAGTGACTGTTTGGCCGGGGTATCTATAGGTAATTATTTCATTAATAAAGGAATCAATGCCTTAAGATACACAGATTTTAGCACTCCACATAGCACCATGCACACACAAGCCTAGTAGAGACATAAGAATATGTGCACAAAAACCATTTGTATTTTCATGTCTGCAATCCAGTGTCACACAGATCTGTATGAGGAAATGAAGGGTGTTGGTGTAAAAGGAATGGAATGGAGAATTGGGTCTAAGATCTTTATACAGCTCCTTGGGTTGATGTAGACTATCATTGCACATATTTAATACATGGGAGTTGGATCACAAATTAGTATCTGATGCTGCATGTACACCTTAAAAACCATGTAGTCTTTGGATGTGAACTTATTGACCACTGAATTTCCCCCAAAAGTTAGAAATTCAGAAGTCTAAACCATACTGAGTTATATTGGGGGCATTTCCAGCCACCAGAGCAGCCCAGGATCAGGAGAGCACAAAGGTGACTTAAAAACACCATAGGCTTTCCTTCCACCTAGGCTGAGAGTTGTTGCATCTCTTAGAAGTTCAGCACAAAATTACCCTGTTTTCTCCCTCTATCTTTGTGGCCCTTAGACTCCTGCACATTTTGTAAGCTCTGTAGGTCTTCCCTGCAGATTTTCAATGTGATTTTTAATCGGACCCAGTCAGTAGGAGTCTTTCAATTTACTTTGACGCACTTTGGATCTGGCCCTTTTGTGGGGTCTGCAAGTACTTCTTTGGCATGACACTTTGTAATTCCTTATGCAGCCCACAAATTGAACAATTGTTACAATTAAAAATGGATAGGGAAATAGAGGAATAAAACTGTTAAACTAGAAGTAAGGTTATAAATAAGTTGCATTCATAACAACAAGGATAATTAACCACTGGAACAACTTACTTGGGGATATGGTGTGTTCCCTGTCATTTAAGACTTGAAATCAACATTGGATATCTTTCTGTATAAGACATACAATAGTTCAACTGGAATTTATGGTTTGTGTTAATCAGAAGGTCAGACTGGATGGTGATGATAGGTCTTTCTGGCCTTAAAATCCATGCGTCTACAAAATACCTGAGATAATTATGCGATAGAACTCTTGAGGTTCCTCAAAGAAACATGTGGTAAGCTGAAAATTCAAGGTGAAAGCTACCCATTATATTAAAAAAGAAAATAAAAAAAAAAAGCAAGTAACAAAAACAACAGAAAAAGACTGATATAAAAATCTTAGAAATGCACTGATGGTTACTTAAATAACCTTCACTCTGCCACTTCTCATATCCCTGCACCCTCAAAATCCAAAGAGAACCTTATGACTGAACACCAGAGACCCTCGACAAAGAAAATACTAGCCAACCTAAATGGTACCGATCCATAACCAATACTGAGATATTAATGTTCCCTGTTTACTCTACTCACCACTCTATATCTGCTAAAGAAGAAACTGAAACTGAAATCTACTAGGGTCTGTGTAAATGCTTAGAATGTAGGCAAGAGCAGTTCTTCCTGATAAAGCTGGATCACTGTCTCAGCATATCCCAGGAAAAAATTGGCAGCCGCATTATCATCTGTGCTTGTGACAAATGGGGGGTGTAGCAGGCTTTGTGTGTTTGCACAAATGACTCAGCTTCCTTTACTCCCCTACTACTTGAAACAACATTGGGCTGATCTTAAGATAGAGGTGGCTGGTACAAAATATTTCAGTCCCATAAATTCTATTAGGAAAAATATGCCAGATTTAAGAAGTCTTAAATCCTTACCAAAACACAGAATATGCAGAGCTAATCAATACATGTATTGACAGTGTGAAATGGTGAAGATTTTGTGTGTTGGCAGGTTTATAATGAAATTTATATATCATGTACAAGGCTTCCAGAAGCTCTAGTCTACACAAGATCTACAGGCAAATTCCAAAACTGAAAAAAAGATTTTAAAACTGCAGCTAGTGAAATTACAAACTCTGTAGGCACACTTGCTGATATATAAAGACTCCAAGATTTAAGATCCAAGATTAATCCTTAGACTCAAATCTAACTTGCATCTGCTATATATAAAAAGAGTATAATTTAGTAGTGATGGAAGGGCAAAGTTAAGGTTGGTGGTGTTAACCTTATCCACAGAAATCCATAGAGGTAAATGTTTATTTTAAGCATAATCCTAAATTAGATTAGGTTTTCTATAGTATGTGGCTTTTGAGAACCTCAATGTCCTGGTTATTTTTGTGTGTTGTACCCAGCATCCGGTATCTTAAGGTTCCTGATTCCACACGTCTAAATCTAGGTTGAGATGTACATGAGAGGCATTTTGATGGAAATGCTGAGCCAAGTGAGATGACTGCCCCCTCCCCCCCCAAGCCACTCTTCGTGCAGTGGTCTATGTGAACCAATTGGCTACGTGCGATTGTGGCGCTGTTCCTAGTGGCCAATTTGGACAAGGTATCACAAGGATAGTAATTAAAGGGAAAGGAAAGATAAAGCAAACTAAACCAAAAAGGAAACTTTTGACATGATTTTTTTTGTGTCAAGCCATTCATATGAATTAAATATCTCTTCCCCTTTATATAGGAAGTGTATTCAACATTTTTGCAATGTTGAATGATTAGTTATTTTGTCAGCCATGTGACTGACAACCTAAAGTTAAGATGTGAATCAATGCAAAATGTGCTAGCAGTTTGTGACTATATTAAATTCCTCATATAAAGTTTCCCTAAATATTTTTCTACCTAAGATTTTCCCCCTAACTTCTTATTTTAAAGAAATGATGTGTGAAGTGATGCCAACGATAAACGAGGACACCCCAATGAGTCAACGGGGGTCCCAGAGTAGCGGGTCGGACTCGGATTCTCACTTTGAACAACTGATGGTGAACATGCTAGATGAAAGGGATCGCCTCCTTGATACCCTTCGGGAGACTCAGGAAAGCCTGTCACTTGCACAGCAACGCCTTCAGGATGTCATCTACGACAGAGACTCCCTCCAGCGACAGCTCAATTCAGCATTGCCACAGGTATGTCGCTTGTAAACATCTTCCTTGAAACCTTAACCAGGAAATTGATTAAAGTGATGTTAATATTAATTGAAAGCACCTACTAATTTCTTAAGGAACCAGTCCTGTTCTTATTGAGATCTATTGCAAAACTCCCATTAGATTCAATAGTATAGTATATGGTCCGTCCCTTAAGCTTTAGCATTGTATCTAGAAGAGATTGGGGGTTTTGTTACTGATCTCAAGGAGAAGAGGATCAAGGCCCCAACCACTCTTTTGGCTGTTGCTCTAATGTCTCTGACAATTTAGGATTTATTGAAATTAAATCTGTGATGGTGGAAGGACAAAATATAAACTGAGAGATGGTGATATCACAAGTTCACTACAGTCAAATCCAGAAAGGCACACCTTGTTACAGATAGGACTTGCTTTCTAATATTACCACAAGTAGAGCTACCACATTAGTTTACTTATAAGTAAATTGCACCACACAATCTGTGATGTGATTGAAAATGGAATATAAAGAATAGGTATCTTACTCATTTTTTTCCTCCTGTTTTTAAAATAAACCTTAATTATTTTCTTTTTACTTTGACTTTTTGAAAAACTTAAAACATTGTTTTGATTAAAACAAGGTGGTAATTGTAATCAATTAAAAAAAACAAAACAAGCGCCAAAATAAAAAACGAAACCCACACTGTGAGCCGAGATCTACAAATTACATCCTGCCCTGAGGTTTGGAATATGACTCATGGTAAAGATGAGTTTTCTCTATCCTCCTCTCTTGTCTCCCAACTTTTGGTTGGCTAAAGATGTGCTTGGAACTTGAGAGTCCTGAGAGCAAAGCTCTGCCCATAATTATTGCTCATAGCTGGGAAGGACAGTTGGCAGAGGGATTTGGATGTGAGATTGGGAGAAGAAGGTGGTGTGGATGGGTTAAGGAGAAAGGTAATGAGGGGCCAGTGTCAGCAGCTGTTGAGAATAGTGGGAGAGAATTCAGTTCCAAGAGTGGGTGGAGTTAATTAAGGATGGTGGAGGGACTTGCAAATATGGATGATGGCAGTGAAAGGAGGACAGGGACTGTGCAAACACTTGAGGAGTAGAGTAGAGGGTCTCCAATGTCAGCACTGGTTTGAGCTATTCAGACACTGCTTGTGGTGGGGTCAAACATTGGAATAGCAGCTGAGGGCAGGAACATTACAGTAGAGGAAATTCTGTAGTCCAGAGCAAGTTAACTAACCTTTTCTCTCACAAGTTGTTCTGTCTCCTGATAGAAGCATGTGGAAGGGTGCGGATCAGGGTAGGACCTATTCTAGGGGCAACCCCTGCCAGGGATCTGTACCTCTGAACCTATAGCAGCACTGAAGAGCATTTAGTAAGTAATATAGGTTAGAGGGGCAGTATGCTATCTTTGTATTAGGTATTGCTACACTGTAGAAGTGCTGGGAGAACTTAGTCCTAAAGATTCTATATTCATGACTCAGCCCTTTCCCTTACTGAAGCTTGGCCATCTAAATTATGAGGGCAATAATAATGAATAGGAAAGTGGTATACATCCTACAGGAAACTAAAGTAATATGGCACAAACATTCTCTTATCTGATCTTGTGCATGAAGTGATGCTAATGTCTAGTAAAGCCATAATATTAAATGTCCATTTTTAATGTTTAATACTTTTCTTTGTTTTGTATAAAGATATTGATAAACTGACTTGTCAGATCATTTAATATCGTGTGACAATTCAAATGATGATTCCTGGCAGCGCTCTATAATGATCCCCCAAAATTGCATAAGAAAGTATACTATATAATGTATAAGGAACTTTTTGCTTACATTCTGAAAGAAAACCAGATGGTTTTTGATCAACTAGGTCATCTAGGTGTTTGTGTGTATAACTAAGTAGTGTAGTGAATTATTTTTATAAATATGGAGCACCATGATATCAGTGTCATTAAAAAGAAGAAAATCCCAAACAAAAGTATGCAAAATGTGTTCCATGCTTGTACTATCTTGGTCTCTTTTTTTGAAGTTGAAAAATCCTGAGTTGTATGTTTCTGAAGGGTTGTTTGCAGGGATTTTTTTATGACTGGCAGGCTCATATTTTTAACTGTTTGACCTAATCTCATTGTGCATTGGGAGAATCTTGGTTCTTTAAAAGATAAAGAAAATGTATTATCTCCAAGATAATTATGATTTGTATATTGTGTAGCTCTTGTGAATCTGACATTTGCATAGACCATTCAGTTTTTGAATGATTTTCAACCTATAATGTACTAACCAAATTTTATTTATAATATTTAGCATTTACATCATGCTGTATATCTACAAAGCACGGAACAAACAGGCTGATGTAAAAACTTTTCTCTCCAGTTTACTACTTCTGGGCATAAATACATCCTCCCCCCAGCACACAACTTCATCATAAAGACAGACTAAATTTCAAAATTTGCTTAATTCGAGACAATAAATAGATTAAAGTAATTTGAAACTGTTCACTTTGATTTGAAATGTTAAATGATTACATTTAATATATTGAAATACAATAGTTACAACATGTACAAATATGAATAGGAGTTACAGTACAGCTCTAAGTGAATGTAACATATTACTGAACAGTATATTCTACCACAACAGTCTCTGTCACCTGCAAAGTGTGTATGCATTATAGTGATTCCACTATAAGGCTATTTCAAAACATAGGTATAGAAGATGAGATCCCAACCCTGTTGTTGAAGTCAATAGGCATTTTATCATTGACTTCAGTGGGGATAGGATATCACTCAAGATGAGAGAATTAGACCTTGTTTACACAATGGGGGTAAGTGGACCCAAGTTACGCAATTCTAGCTACATGAATAACATAGCTGGAGTCAACATAGCTTAGGTCGACTTACTGTGGTGTCTACACCACGCTGCATCATCAGGAGACACTCTTCCATTGACTTCCCTTACTACTCTTGTTCCAATGGAGTACTGGAGTGAACAGGAGAGCGATCTGTGGTTGATTTAGTGGATCTAGTGAAGATCTGCTAAATCAACCCCCGGTGCATTGATCTCCACAGCATCCATCCTCCACGGTAAATGTAGACATGTGCTGAGAGGGCTCTACTGAGAAATGGTTTCTGCAGTCTTAGACCTTGATCTTGCAAATACTCTTCATTATTATTATTATTAAATATATTTATTATGGTAGTGTCTAAGGGCCAACCAAAAATGGAACCCCATTGTGCTGCGCGCGCACACACAGATTAATACACTGGTCATTCTCAACCAGGGGTACGCGTACCCCTGTGGGTACACTGAGGTCTTCCAGGAGGTACATCGACTTATCTAGATATTTGCCTAGTTTTACAATGGGCTACAGAAAAATCACTAGCGAAGTCAGCACAAACTAAAATTTCATATGGACAATGACTTCTCTATATGGCTGTGTCATAAATAGATAGGTAAGGTAAGGGTTAAGTTTCTTTTACCTGGAAAGGGTAACCAAACAACCTGACCAGGAGGGGACCAATCAGAAGCACTGGATGGTTTAAAGTCCAGGGGCGGGAATTTGTATACTCGGGGTTTCTTTCTTTTGTTTTCTCGGCTGTGAGTAAACAGGTTTCCTCCTAACTTCCTTCTTATTTCAAATATTATACCAAAAGTCTATTGAGTACAAAGGAACCCCAAAGCAATTCGGCTATGAGGAGCTTTTTGGGTTGTACGAATAGATGTGGATGGCTGTCTTTTGTTGGTTTTCTCGTCTGTGAGTAACAAGGCTTCCTCCTAACGTGCGCATCTTATTCTCCACAAGTGTCTGCCTACACATCTGCTGAGTACAAAGGAACCCAAGCAATTCGAGCTATGAGGAGCATTTGGGTTGGTATTTACATGTATGTGGATTGGTTGGACTGGTTTAATCAGGCTATCTTTAAATCAGACTGTTCTTCATAATTTTCTATAAAGCAAGAGGCCTGTATTGAGTTTCTTAATGCAAGATTATTGTTTAGTATTTTCTTTCTTTTTTATTATAAACTTTTCTTTTAAAACGTGTGAAGTTTTTTTCCTTAAGGGAGGCAAAGGGAAGGAACAGCCAGGCGGTGGGCTATTTTCCTATTGCTTTCAGGGAAAGAGCAGCTACGGGGGAAAGTAAAAAAGGAATCCCTCTGTATCAGGTACCTGTCTCCCTCACGGAAGGCAGGCACGGGGAAAGGCAAAGCCAAGCTGTTGCATTTGCATCTCAATTGTCCTGAGGGTAGAGAACGCTTATCTCTTGGCTGAAGTCAGAGAAATCCGGTTTGTGATAATGCACAGGCTAGACCCAGAGGCAAGCCTGGGAAGAGGGCGAATAGGGGTTTTCTCCCCTTGCTTTTAGCATCCAAGGGATTTGGAATCTGGGTGTCCCCCCAAGGGAGGGTTGGGGACACCAGAGAGAGGAAAGGGGGGATCAGGCCCCATCAATTCCTGATCTGGTGGCAGCGAGAATATCCAAGCTGGTAGTGAGCTTGGGGGAGTTTCAGGTAAGCCCCCAGATTTTGGACGCTAAAGTCCGGGTCTGGGACAGCAGGCTATTACCACAGGCTGTATATACTACACACTGAAATGTAAGTACAATATTTATATTCTCATTGATTTATTTTATAATTATATGGCAGAAATGAGAAAGTGAGCAGTTTTTCAGTGATAGTGTGTGTCCGACCCGAATGTGGGTTCGGTAAAGTTCTTTTGATCCAGTGAGGAAAAAGACCGAGACCAGACAAGATGGAAACTTAAACACCACGTGGCCTTTTATTAACTGGGAGGAAAAACACAACTTGGGCTGGGGAGGAGCACTTCTACCAACTAACAGAAACAAACTATTTACATGCATTAACACACAACCGAATACCTCATAGCCAACTAACAGCACTATAAGTATGAGAAAAACTGTACACAATCCTAGGACAAACTATTTACACTTATTAACATCAAAATCAACTGCTTGAAGGTAAACGAATACACCAATTAAATGAATTGGGTGCGCACTTAACCAAATATTATCATCACAGACATTAAATGGAACTTAATGGCAGTTTTTACAATAACTCAATTTTGGTACCATATACATAGAACTTTATGACAGACAGCAGTACATATGGTGGTATACCAAATAAGGGGAAAAAGCAAGGGAGAGGTTAGGCAAAGCACAGACAGTTAGCACAGACAGTTAGTGAGCGAGTACCGTATTCCAGGCGCAGCTGACCAGCAGAACAGACACCAGAAGCATATCGAATCCGTGGAAATAAATAAGCAATCCGTAGAAATCCGTAGAAAATTCTGTTGCTAAATAATAAATCCGTGGAAAAACTGTAAAATTAATAAAACACGACACGAGCCGGCTATATCCGGAGGAGACCCCCAACTGAAGGGTTGATCAGGTCCTTCAGTCAGTTAACGGATACTCCTACAGACCCTGGCTTGAGGCATAGTTTTATTCCAGGGACTGTTTTACACGTGGCAGAATTTGATTGGTTCCTAGCTCCCCCACCCTCCAGGTTCGGAGCTGTTGCCCGCTACGTGGGCAGATTTTGCACACGACACACTAGAAGCTGCACCCAGCACACTAGCATAGGTTTGCACACAACCCTAATCCGACCCTTTGAACTGCATTACGGTTGGTCAGATTGGGCCCCTTTGCACAAGGCACGCTGGTGTTATGCACACAGCACTAACCTGACCCTTGGGTTGCTGGGCAGAAGAGCAGGAGACTGCACACGGCCCTAGCCTAACCTCTAGGTGACCAGGTAAAAAGGCGGGAACCTGCACACGGCCCTCTAAGGTTGCACACAGTACTAGTGTGACCCCTAGATGGCCGACAATTGGCCATACAAACGCCATCTTAGGCCAGAGGCCTTTGGGCTACGACAGTGTGCTGTGACACTTCTGTATTTTTATGACTGTAAGCAAATAGTTTTTAAGTGAGGTATAATTTGTGGGTATGCAAGACAAATCTGACTCCTGAAAGGGGTACAGTAGTCTGGAAAGGTTGAGAGTCACTGTAGTAGATGGTTCTTGCCCCCAAAGAGTTTACAATCTAAATAGACAAGACAGACAGTATGGGGAGAGGGATCGAACAAACAAGCAGATTGAACAATGTGATAGCAACAAATAGCATGTTCCACAATATTTTCTTTTAATTTTGGAAGGGGAGGGAGTTAGTCAGGAGGGGATGAATTAAATGGAAATAAAAGGGATGTGCGCTGGGGACAGGGCAGGAGAGAAAAGGGTAAGAGGAGCAGGTGTGGAAGTTGGAGTGTGCAACTGATCAGCACAGACCAAATGTCCCTGCTTTGTCTACGTTTTGCTTGTACTGGCTGGAGTCTCTAGCTGGCTCCTCTGCTGTTTTCTCCTCATCATGACTCTGCAAATACTTATACACAATCTTAACTTTACTACTCTAAATGGTCACATTAGTTTCAATGGGACTATGCATGGTAATAAGGTTGTATACATGTGTGAACACCAAAACAGGATTACCTGAAGTAGTAAACTTAAGTGTGTGTATATAAGTATTTGCACAATGGGACCTTAATTTGCAGCCTCCACTGGTCTTCCAATATTCAGAATCCTTCTGAATAGTGGACATGCTTGCTAGGCAAGGACTTCCAGAGGCTGCTTGGAAAGTGCTCGAACTGAGCTCTGAGGGAAATGCACTTGGGTCGACACTTGAGCTGTGTGTCACTTATAGCCAGTATTCTGGGTTACGATGTGTGACCTTTTTCAGGAAAAAAACAAACAAAACTTCATTTACAACAGGACTGGACTGTACAAGGAGTTATATTATTTCTTACAATATTTAATATTTCACTTTTGCTTCTGTCTATAGCTTAATAGAGATCAATTATCAATAGTCCAGTTACAAAAGGAAAAGGTTAATAAAGAATAAATTGCAACTTCTTTTCTGAAACTTTTTTCAGTTATTACTTTCTCAAATTCCTTTTGGGGCTGAAAGCTTCCATATTCTTTCTCTACTTATCAGAGGGGTAGCCGTGTTAGTCTGGATCTGTAAAAGCAGCAGAGAATCCTGTGGCACCTTATAGACTAACAGACGTTTTGGAGCGTGAGCTTTCGTGGGTGAATACTCACTTCTTCAGACGCAGAAGAAGTGGGTATTCACCCACGAAAGCTCACGCTCCAAAACGTCTGTTAGTCTATAAGGTGCCACAGGATTCTCTGCTGCTTTCTCTACTTAATGATTAAAGCGTTTGGAAATTTAGCCAATATTGTTTAACCTGTGAATGTGAACATTATCTACATGGATCCAATTTCAGGGTTGGGGTTTCAGTCTTCACCTTGATTAATGTCCATTTGATTTCCCTCTCTCCCTAATCCCCAGTTTCTTTCTCATGCATTTTATGGATTCCTCAGTTAAGCTTCAATCCATCATATCTGACTGACATTTACATGGGAACATATTATTAAAGTTCACACTGGAAAAATATTTTTACAATGTGTAAAATGTTTATTAGCATAGAATATTAAAACAGCCCATTATCCGAATTATCTGGGCTTCATTGCACACTACTTATGTATTACAAAGAAGCAGATATGGTACAGAAAATACATTTGACAGTAGCTCAGCTTCCATCATTATCAAGTTAAATAATAATCCTCAAAACATTTGTTATTGGAGCCAATATGATGTCTCTTTGTAGTGCAGTCACCAAAGTATATAGTTGCTCCAGTAAAAAGCATACACTAAAGTTCCTTTTGATTATCATATAGCTCCTTGAATGTAAGTGTGTGTTTAAAAAAAAAAAAAAAATTTATCTTATTTAATACATCTGTTTTTAGTTAATACTGGTAGTTTAGAAAATAAACAGAGGAATTTACCCAGTAGTCTAGTGGTGCCACAGTGTACTGCCATGGCTCTCTCAGCCAAGTTTAAAGTCTGATCCAAGGCCAGCAGCAGCTGGGAGTGCTATGAAAACAGTAGAGTATCTCATCAGCCTGGAAACATCCCTATTGTTCAAAAGAGTTATTAATGGACTCCTGGGGGAGAACTTGCATCCAACTCTTCTCAATTGGAAGAAGGAACCACTCTCAAAAAAAAAAAGTCAACTTAGTGTGAGTGTGGACTGAAAGTAAGTTATGCATTTTTTAGGGGGAAAAAAGGATTTTTTTTTTAAAGTGTGTACAATAGCTTTCAGAATTGCTGGCCATGTCATTGCTCTACCGTGGGGCATGATTTTACCAAACCCACAATTACAATGAACTTCAACCTTAAAACTCTGTTTTTATTTTGGGCATGATACGTGAGCTTGTGCAACTCAGCATACAACAAATGGGAGAAAATACTTGATAATGGACAGATGGGAGAGAAGGGCAAAACACTTGTCTTCTAGCATTTGTAGTCACCTATTTTTAATTTAATAATTTAAATACTATTCCTTTTTAAATACTTGAACTTAGTGGCACTCCTGATTTAAACCCTTCCTCTGCCAACATTTTTTCACAGAATCACTTGCAAGATTAGCTCACCCAATCTAGCATTTTTTTCACATCAAGTCAGTTGTAACTAAAATGGGCAAGAGAGAAGGCAGCAATAACCAAGGGAAAAGTGGCATCCAATTAACCTTCTTAACATGTAGCCAGCTTTCTGAAGACTAACTACTTACCTAATGCTTTTAGCATCCATTAAACAGCTCCAGTGTAAGTGCTTACATTGACTTCAGTGGAGTTATCCATGTCTCCAATATTACATTTGCTTGCTTGCAGACACTGAGACTATTCCCTGTAGCAAGCTCTGCACTTGGTAACAAATGTTTATATTCAGAGGAAATTAGCTTTTTAAGAAGTGCCCAATCTCTCAGTCAAAGGCTTTTCCCACACATAATGAAAGGACATGGCCTGAGTTAACACAGGAAGTAGGAAACTATAGAACATCTTAAATCTTCAAGCTGAAGGCCACATGTTAGTATAGTAAATGATTATGCTGGTATTTCTATTTCACATCTATTTGAGCTCTCCTTTTTTATTATACTGCAATGTAATATGCAAGTGACTCTGCAGCTTACATTTAATATTGTATAAGTACAGAAGGGATTGTGTCTTCACCCATTTAAGAAGATGTCAGAGTTAATAAAAATGTCTGCCTCATGTTCTAAAAATCACCAAACCTGGGCTATAGCAGATCAAAATGTGAGTGAATTTCCATGCATAATACAGAACAGCAATCCCCGACAATAGATTGGTTGTTTTGTTTTTCTATCTGAGGATCCAAAATCTCATGGTAAACTTTTTCTTCCTCTCTTCTCACTCTGTGGAAGAAGGGGCTTCTGGCCTGATTATCTCCTTATCCTCCAGCACTGTTTAAGGAGCAGCTCTTCTTGCATTTCAGAGGAAGCCCTGCAGGTCTCCCAAATTTTGAAGGTGTGCTGCTTGTCCAGGCTCAGCCACCATTGCTAACAAGGGTCTTCAAAATGCCAGCCTGTGACGGGGTTGGGACTCACCACCGCAGCACCTCCCACTGGCATGCCTGGGAATTAGCTCTGTCTTCTGCGGGGAGCCTTCTGCCGGTGGTGTCCCATCCATCGTCTGATCCCCTGTTTAGCATCCAGATCCGTGTTGCTCTCCACTCAGCGGCATCCTCTTCAGGATACTGCCCTCTGCTCTGGTCTCACCCCCTTCCAGGGGTCCGGTGTTATCAGCAGTCCTCCATCTGCATCTGTCCTAGTGGCCAGCTGCAGCCTTAAAGTCCAGCCCCTTTGTCACAGTGGCAAGCCACAGCCTTTATGAGGCCCCACTTCTCCTCAGCCAGGTGTAGTACAAGTGGGAGGGGGGGACCCAGGCCCACCTGCTACTCTGGATCCCAACCCAGGGACCCTCTAGCAGCAGTCTCCCTACCCTCCTTCTCTCCCCTTGTCAAACTTTGTCCCTGTGCTGCTTCCCCTTCTGCCCTGTACACCCACTCAGCCCTTTGTATCAAGACCCGCAGCCTGGGGTTTTCCTTGGCTGGAGCTCCCCAGCTCCTTCTTCCCTTCCCCAGCACTGCTGTGTCCAAGGTGCTGGTCTCCTGCTCCAGAGATAAGCCTTCCCCTGTGAAGGTCTGGGACAGACTACCTGCTCCTCTCCTAGGCAGCCTTTATATAGGGCCTAGCCTGGCCCTGATTGGCTGTCTCTAATCTTGGCCTTGGTTGGCTCTCAGTAGGCCCTTCTCGAATTGACTGCTGGCATGCACAGCTGCTCTGGCCTACTCTAGCCCTCTCTCTCATGGGGGTGGGGCAGCCGCCCACCATACAGCCTGAGAGATTTTACATGCCAAAAAAGCAAAACAAAAAATGTACAATGGACAGAGTTTTCATGGGATTGGGATGTTGAATATACTTAGAAATAGGCGTGGCCCCAGCAAGCCAAGCGCGTGCTTGGGGTGGCATGCCGCGGGGGACACTTTGCCGATCGCTGGGAGGGCGGCAGTCAGGCAGCTTTTGGCGGCTTGCCTGCAGAGGGTCCGCTGGTCCTGCGGCTTTGGTGGTCCAGTGGTCGACCAGCAGAGCGCCCCCCGCGGCATGCCGCCATGCTTGGGGCAGCAAAATGTCTAGAGCCGCCCTGCTTAGAAACAGTAAATGTTAAATTGACAGTATCCCTTTTAATTGAAGCAGTGTGTTCCAGAGGATAGACCACTCACCTGGGAGTCAGGAATCCAGGGTTAAATTCCTAGGTCTCCCATTGACCTGCTGCCTTGTTCACCTCTTCTACCTCTGTGTCTCCGATGCTGGCCCCTGTAGATAAATACTCAAACAGTCATTGAGAGAGTGAGAGAGACACACTCTGAAGTAAAGTGATAGGGCATCCACATGGGAAGTGGGACATCCTGGGCCCAGATTCCTTTCCTCAAACACTTTTTTTTCATTATTTATCCAAAGTACAAGAACTTTGACAGGAGATTGAGGGAGCCCCACATTAGAATATTGTGTAGTTCAGTGGTTACAATACCGTCTTGAGAGGTGGGAGATTCAGGTTCTAATCCATTCTTCCCCTTTGGCAGAAAGAGGGGAATTGATTATGGGTCTTCCATATTCCAGGCAAGTGTTCTAACTGCTGGGCTAAAAGTTATAAGATGGGCATCATCCCCACCACCTCTTCTTCTCTCTCATTGTATAGGGAGTTTAGGCACCTAATTCAGCTTTGTGGATTACTGTATTATTCCTGTGATATTTTTTTTTTTCTAGCCACCTAGAAGTTGGGTGCTCTGATTCTCAGCATTGCAGCACTAAGTCTTTTCTTGGATTCCACCTTAACTGCCTGGGAGTTTGTAAGGAATTTCTCAAACAATGCATTGTAGGATTGCACTGTCTCTTGAAGCATTTGGTCACTAAGAGCAGGACAGACAAGATACTGGATTAGATGGATTATTGGTTTTAGCTGAATACTCGATTCCAGTATTAATACGGTTTGTAATAACCTTGGTCAGATACTGCATGGCAGATTTTATTTGGCATCATTTTTTGCATATAGTGCTTAAATAACTGATGGATTTTTAAGACACCAATCTTTAATGGATTGAAAAGCTGACGGCCCCCACTCATGTATTAAGACGCTTACAGCAAACCCAATTTCTTTCAAACAAGTGCATGCTGTTTGTGAGCAATTCACTTGCTCCGTGGCTTAATTAGAATTTAATCATGTTTTATATTGCTAGAAACACGCACGACACTGGGCCAGCCCCTCAGGAATGCTGGGATGGTAAATTTGAGCAGCTCTGAGGGCAGTTTTTAATTTGTGACACTTGCTAATGGCCCCAAGAGGCTCAAGTGGCTCCCAGGATTGTTAGGGTACAGGTTTTTCCAATCATACTCCTACTTCTACGGCTGGAAGGGAAAGTGGGTAGCATAAAACCCGATATGCCAGCTGTCTGCTACCAGAAGATCCCCATGGTCTGGGGTGATCTTCACGTGGCTAGCTACAATAGCTTTAGTATTGCTCTGCACTAGTGGTTAGACCTAAAGTAGCCATGATGTTGACACAAATCTGGGCCTATTAAGTTAAGTATTGTTAACTACTTAAATTTACAACAACTTTCCATCTTTTTTTTTTTAAAAAATCTGTTAGTTTGTCTCTTTTTAAAATAGACATTAAGAAAGAAATCTGGCTCAATAATATACTTCCAGCAGCTTTATAGGCCTGATACTGATATCTTGGCATATAGAACAGAGTTTAAGTAAATAGCAATATTATAGCTGTAATCAATGCTTTTTTTCCTTTGATGAAAAAAGACAATTCTATGTACTCTTAGAACTGAAAAACCAAAAGTGAAACTAATGAATTGCTTCTTTAAACCAGTATTTGTTGGCTACTAAAGTATGTGTTCAGCATAAGGACTCTTGGACTTTTCACTGATTAAAAATGAGTGAGATCAGCAAAATAGAATTATTCTGTTAATTGCCTTAAATAGTCTGTTTAAGGAGACCTGTACAATACACAGTAGCCTGGATTCAGTACCGCCTTGCACAAATATAGACTATTACCTAACGTGGTTGTAAATGATTGCCACCAGGGTAAATGAATGGAATTTTAATTTGGGAGCATTTTATGCTCGCTTTGCAGAGCTGTAAGTGATTGCACAGTATACAGGGTAGTAGAGTCTACTCCAGTAAATACATGTATAACACTGTCAGTATTACTTTACTAGAAGAAAGCACATTTAGAAAAATCCAACTTAAATTGGACATAGATTTTTAGAGTAGCTTATAAAAAGAGTTCTAAAGATCTGTTTCTCTGTATTATAATATTTATGACGCGGTCGAGCACAATTTGGTCTGATCATAGAACTAGCAATCTTATAATCATATTTGCTTGTCTCAATAAACTTTTTTTTATGAAAACAAGTTTATACCTGCTATAAAAAGAAAGTGATACAATTCTGAAAAATGCTGCTCTCTCATCCTGCACATAGAACACCATGGGTTCTGTGCAGGTGTCTATCCGCATATTGTAACTTACAGGATCCAGGATCAGGACAACAGACTGCAGTGCCAACTCATCACAATATTAAAGATCATTCCATCAAAGGAAGGTCACACAGATTTTTTTTTAACATTACATCTGTGTGCAAACTGTGTATCTGATGCTGTACAAACATGAAAGGAGACAGAGGTTCCAAATCCTGAAGTACTACAGACTCTTTATTTCTTAAATCAAAGTTATAAAGATTTGTGGAAGAAGTATGTGTTAAGAGTGATTGGATTAAAGAGGGGCAAAATGTTTGGTGTGAAGGGAAAGAGAGTGAGCTCCTGCCATAAAGGGAGCATGGGAAAAAGGCATGAAGCCTAAAGTGGTAGAAGAGAACAAAAGGAATGTTTAGTTGGGCAGCTAGAACATATTTCTTGAAAGCTACTTGCATTCTGTAGCTTGTTCCTCTATAGTTAAGGGGAGCAGATAAAATATTTAAATGTCTGAAGTGTAGTTCTGTACTTTTTAATATCAGAGCAGACTCAGCATGAGCCTGAGGCAAGGCCCAGTGAAGGCATTTTGAAAGACTTCCGTTGACTACGGTGGGCTTTGGATCAAAGCCCCATCTAGAAAATTTGTAAGACCAGTCTTAAACTTTGAGCAGAACTTTTAAACTGTACCTGCTGCAGGATGAAAGTGTGGCCTGACATTTTGTTGTAAGTTGCATATCTTTCAACTTATGGAAAAGTGAAAAGTTTAAGTAAGTTATTAGTGACTGAAAAAGTGGATTCTTAATGGCATTCTGAACACTCATGGAGACTGAAATCTGATTCCAGATCCAGATGGCTGTTTGGATCTGTCTCTAGTTTATAATGGAAGTGTGTTTGTCATCTCCATCATGTAGTATTTGTTAGTGAGTGCTGTAATATTGTCACTATAGAGAATGGGCCTTGTGCATAAAAGTACCTTGCCTAAGATACAATACTGAGCAAGCTGCTCTTTTGGGATCATGAGTAAGGATGAACACAGATGGGTAAGATCTATCATTATGTTTAAATGATTTAGTTTTGATAAAACTGATGTTAAAGAATAGAGATGCTGACACAAGTCTTAAAAACCTACCATGACAACTTTGTTTTGATGTTGTTGTGAAATGAAATATATTACCATTTGAACATGGCAGAACATGGCTTGCACTTGTTGACTAGAACCTTTCTATTTACGTTGCCCTGGTGATTTCATTGAGACTATTCAAGAAATAGAGATCTATTTTTATTAATATATTTTATAGATGGTGGAAGTTGTCATAGCTTCATTGAATTCAACAGAGCTATAATTTGCACCAGCTGATGTGTCCCACTGAGCATCAGAACATGCCCCAGAGTATAGAGAATACATGTAGTTGTTGTGCTATGCAGTTGTTCTCACAAATAGATTCATTCAAAAAGTCCATGCTCAGCACTGCTCAGTACTGGTTTTGATGTGTTGTAGTGTGATGTTATTTACAGAGGTGTAGATTTTGATCTCAGGATTTTCCGCTGTAACTCCACTGTCATCAGGATTACTCTGGTTTTTCATTGGTGTAAACAAGATTAGAATCTGTGCCAAAGTCCCTCTGTCTCACTGTGCACAAATTTTTAAAAATACACTTTAAAAAATTGAACTCTGAATTGACTTCTTCACAGTATAATGGTCAAAAATGATATATTGTAAAGACTTCTGTCTGCCTGATGTCACACCTTGTTTTTCCAGCACTGCAATATTATTTAAAGTTTATTTTAAAATGTTCACTTTTCGTTTAGATACATAAGTTATTTCTAGTGTAGTGGATCATACTGTTTAAAAGGATTATTCATATATTTACTAGTGAACTTCAATCTTCAGCTGCATTAAAAATTTTCAGTATATTTATTACTGATGGGGTTTTGTTAAGTTTGTTTAATTTGATAGAATATTATTTGGAAAGGTTGACTTGTGTGGGGGAGAGAAGGGAAAATTCAGGAGGAAAGTATAGTGACCTTGCTTTGTTGAACTAGTGCGTGAAGTTTGATCAATATTAATCTTTAAGAGAGTTCTGTTTAGGGAAGTTTGGTGGTGGCTTTGCAGTTTCTTCCAATACCGAGGAACAATTAAAGCTTGTCTGATTGGAAATAGGAGAATATAAAAAGAAAAGGAATGTTAAAGTTAATTATTACTCTGAGGCCATATTTTTGAGGGCCTGCCATTCTGCACACATCACCTCCTCCCTACTCAGCCTCCATTTGTTGTTGCTAGTTGCAGAAATTATGCCTTAATAAAGTGCATCCCCACTCCACTAGGTCCCAGCCCAGGGCCCTAGTAGTGGCAGAGGGCTCCACCATTGAGGTCAGCGGGGATCCAACTGCAATATGCTTCCTATGTCTGGGACTATGGCTAGTCCCCACCTCCCCCACCCCGGTCTACTTCCTATCATAGTTCTGGTGGCAGTAGTTGGGGCATCTTCAGGTTGCTTGGCTGGGCTGTTCCTGGCATCTCCAGCCCCTCCTGGGTGTCAGCTGGGGCCTCAGTGCTTTGGGCTTCCATGGGGTGGGTTGGTAGCTGCTCCCTGGCAAAAACCTATATGCTACATCCTTCCCCTCTGGCAGTCAGCCCCAACTGAACTGAGCGGCCTGCCTTTATACAGTCAGTGCACCTGGAGCATGCCCAGCCCAGTGAAAGTGAGTAAGGGTGCGGGAGAATGAGTGACGTAGGGAGGTGGGATGGAGTGAGCGGGGGGGTAGGTCCTCACAGGACGGATGGGGTAGGACGTAGCCTAGTTCTAGGGTCAAGGCAGGGGATGGGACAAGGATGTTTGGGTTTGAATGACTAGACAGTTGGCAACCCTATGTGCAGACTATGGGAAAACCAGACCATATAGAAACAAAGGGGGCATGGCTTAAGCGTGAACACTGAAGTATTCTTAACATAAGTTGAAAGTAGGAAATGATGATGACATTTTGTTTGTGGTCATGCCCGAAGAAATAGAAGGCACAGTAACAGTCAGAAGCAGTCACCTTCATTTTTTTTTTTCAGAATCGTATATTCATAGATTTTATTTGCTTGTATATGACAAAAGTTGGTTACCGACTATAAATATAAACTTGGTTATTGCTAATGTCTCCTGGTTAACATTATCTGTCTAAGGGTATGTCTACACTATGGGATTATTCTGATTTTTACATAAACCAGTTTTGTAAAACATTGTATAAAGTCGAGTGCATGCGGCCACACTAAGCACATTAATTCGGTGGTGTGCGTCCATGTACTGAGGCTAGCGTCGATTTCCGGAGCGTTGTACTGTGGGTAGCTATCTTGTAGCTATCCCATAGTTCCTGCAGTCTTCCCTGCCCCTTGGAATTCTGGGTTGAGATCCCAGTGCCTGATGGGGCAAAAAACATTGCCACGGGTGGTTCTGGGTACAGCCTCACCCC
>NC_133769.1:78780828-78782522 GCF_003597395.2 Chelonoidis abingdonii | reverse complement strand
ACTGCAAAGGCAGGAGGTGAGGAGGAGGCAGCTATGAGAGAGCGGTGAAGAGAGTGATGAGGGCATGGATACAGAATTCTCTCAAACCGCGGGCCCCTGCGCTTTGGAGATCCTGCTGGCAATGGGGCAGGTTCTACCCATTGAACGCCGATTTTGGGCCCGGGAAACAAACACAGACTGGTAGGACCACATAGTTTTGCAAGTTTGGGACGATTCACAGTGGCTGCAAAACTTTGATATGCGTAAGGGCACTTTCTTGGAATTTGTGACTTGCTTTCCCTTGCCCTGAAACGCCATAATACCAAGATGAGAGCAGCCCTCACAGTTGAGAAGCGAGTGGCAATAGCCCTCTGGAAGCTTGCAATGCCAGACAGCTACCGGTCAGTCGGGAATCAATTTGGAGTGGGAAAATCTACTGTGGAGGCTGCTGTGATGCAAGTATCCAAAGCAATCATTAAGCTGCTGCTACGATAGGTTGTGACTCTGGGAAACGTGCAGGTCATAGTGGATGGCTTTGCTGCAATGGGATTCCCTAACTGTGTTGGGGCGATAGATGGAACCTATATCCCTATCTTGGCACTGGAGCACCAGGGCATGCAGTACGTAAACTGCAAGGGATACTTTTCAATAGTGCTGCAAGCACTGGTGGATCACAAGGGACGTTTCACCAACATCCACGTGGGATGGCCTGGAAGGGTTCATGACGCTGGCGTCTTCAGGAACACTACTCTGTTTAAACACCTGCAGCAAGGGAATTACTTCCCAGACCAGAAAATAACAGTTGGGGTTGTTGAAATGCCTGTAGTTATCCTGGGTGACCCAGCCTACCCGTTGATGCCATGGCTCATGAAGCCATACACAGGCAGCCTGGACAGTAGTCAGGAGCTGTTCAGCTACAGGCTGAGAAAGTGCAGAATGGTGGTAGAATGTGCATTTGGCCTTTTAAAGGCGCGCTGGTGCACATTACTGACTCGCTCAGACGTCAGCTAAACCAATGTCCCCATTGTTGTTGCTGCTTGCTGTGTGCTCCACAATCTGTGTGAGAGTAAGGGGGAGACCTTTTATGGCGGCGTGGGAGGCTGAGGCAAATCACCTGGCAGCTGATTACGCGCAACCAGACACCAGGGTGATTAGAAGAGCACACCACGAAGCGGTGCACATCAGAGAAGCTTTGAAAACGAGTTTATCATGGGCCAAGGTACAGTGTGACTGTTGTGTATGTTTCCCCTTGATGAACCCCCTCCCCTTGATTGACTCATTCCCTGTAGGCAACCCACCCTCCCCCTTCAATTACAGTTTGCTTAAGGAAATAAAGTCACTATCATTTAAAAATCATGTATTCTTTATTAAAAAATCATTATAAAAAGAGGGAGAGAACTGACAAGGTAGCCCGGGTGTGGTTTGGGAGGAGGATGGGAGGGAAGGAAAAGGCCACTAAAAACGAGAATCGAAAAAAGAGCTCCAGCATTGGACCGCACGGGAGTTATTGGATCTGATTGCTATATTGGGGAGAGGTTCAGTGCTAACAGAACTTGTTCCAAAAGACGAAATGGAAAAAACATTTGAAAATTTCCAAGGCTATGATGGAGAAAGGCCACACCAGGGACTCAGTGCAGTGCAAGTGAAAGTTAAAGGAGCTCAGACAAGCTCTACAGAAAACCAAGCGCAAATGGCAAGGTCCCAGGCAGAGGCGA
>NC_133769.1:78757829-78779108 GCF_003597395.2 Chelonoidis abingdonii | reverse complement strand
AGACTGCATTTTTACCTGTGCTGGTGAGCTCTCCACACTGGGCAAACAGGAAATGAAATTCAAAAGTTCGCGGGGCTTTTCCTGTCTACCTGGCCAGTGCATCCGAGTTCAGATTGTTGTCCAGAGCGGTCACAGTGGTGCACTGTGGGATACCGCCCGGAGGTCAACACTGTTGATTTGGGGCCACACTAGCCTAAATCCGATACGATAATACCGATTTCAGTGCTGCTACTCTCGTCAGGGAGGAGTACAGAAACCGGTTTAAAGAGCCCTTTATATTGATATAAAAGGCCTCGTTGTGTGCACGGGTGTACCATTAAATCGGTTTAACTCTGCTAAAATCGGTATAAACGTGTAGTGTAGACCAGGCCAAAATGCAGACTGGATGTAACATTATAATAACTAGGATAAAGCTTTATTTTGCTTTCTGTGAGTCTTTGCTTCTCCTATTGAACTGTCAGCATATTCCCAACACAGAGCCATCACATATGCAGTTGAATTCTTTTAAAGTAATGTTATTCTTAAAGCACAAAACTATTGATCTTCCCTCTTCTTTATAATTTTTGCCATATTTGGTAATTATTGGCAATATTCATAAGCAAAGAGAGCTTTTTCTCTTAGAGCCTGTCTTCCTAAAATATTTGATCATGTAAGCAGTAGTGCTGTGTCTGTGGTATCTTAATCATTTTCATGATAAAAGACTGATGTCTCAAATAGCATCTAGCAGAAGAAAATGCTGGGCTGTAAGTAAGAAAGCTTTGAAATATTAATATCTAGGGGAGGAGGATGATCATGTGGTGATTGCCTGACACCAGCAGCAAGAACTGCATGCATCAGTCTCGCTTTCTAATTCTGCTTCATAAACAGCACTATCAGTTATTTTAGCTTGAACCAGACACATCAACTGCTACATAAACTATTGATGGCTCATTATCTCAAAGCTCATAAAGACACATGACTGAAAATGAGATAAAAATAAACTGGGCTAGTCAATAGAATAGAGATGGAGTACAAAAGCTTACAAAGGAGACTATTGCTACTAAAATTTGTAGACAAAATAACTCTCATATAAGCTATAGCTGGTGGTGAGAAATGAAAAAATATAAGCAAGTTTAGAAGGCGTAACTCTAAAATCTGATAAATTCTCTGCTTGCTTTAAAGAATCTGAGTGATATATTTCCACAATCTAAGACACCACAGGAATATGTCAAGAGAATAATGCAAGGAGATAAAAATCTAACTTATTGAATGAAGTGGTTTTGTAGCCATGTCGGTCTCAGGATATTAGCGATACAAGGCAGATGAGGTAATATTTATTGGACCAGCTTCTGCTAGTGAAAGCCCATCTCTCTCATCAACAGAACTTGGGCCAATAAAAGATATTACTTCACCCACCTTTTGTCTCTAATTTTTTGAAAACATATAAGCCCTCACTAACTATGGAAAATATTTAGGGACAGCTCTTAAAGAGGCCTCCATCCAGCTTCTATGTTTACACCCATAATCAATTGTTCACACCATAAATAATACTTAGAGCTGGGATTTTCCAAAGCTCTCTTCTTTGACCCAACTCTGCTCCTATTGGATTCAGTGGTAGTTTTGCCATTCACTTTGCCTAACTTTGCTACTAATACAGAATAGTTTTCCCCACCCTAATGCCTGCCTGCGTCATTGCCCCCCTAGGCTCCCCTAAATATGGGGAATCTTCAGGTGGCCATGTAAGCCAGGTGGCTTTGCACTTCCGGACTGGCACAAAACTTCTGCAGTTTAGCCAAGGATCTGTCTCAAGATTTCAAAAACAATGGGCTGTAAGTTTTAATTGAATCTTTCATCTGTTTTAAACCCAGTTTTCTGTTTGCATTTCCAGGATCTTGCCAAGATCTATTAGCTATTTTTTTCATTAATGATTTTTCTGAATATGTATAATTTGTTAGGAATCTATAGTCCACTTAGCACTAAGTCACAGAAAAAATCATAGTCCATCTCTAAGAACTTGCAGTCAAAACAGTTGGATGATTTAAAATAATCCATGAGATTAGAAGAAGGTTCTGTTTGACATGTGACATCATTTTTATTGATGTGGTTTAGTTTGTGGGATTCTCAGTTGTAGTGAATATTGAGGATGGATTTGAAAGAGGATGGATATCTGGTATGCTGGGATAGGAAGGAAATTCTAGAAATGGAAGGATCAAGAGCAGTGAGAAAATGAGACAAAGCAAGAGGTGAGATGGGATTCCCTGTGAGAGTGTTAGGGAAAGGGAGGAGCAGTATGAAATGACGACAGTTGTAGGCTGGAGCATGTACATGCATTGTTCTACCATCTTGACCATACCTTAATACAAGGAAGGCAAAAGGCAGTCCGTGTAGGGATTTAGGACCTGGTCCATTTCCCAATGAAGTCTATTGGATACTGCTATTATTGTCAAAGATGACTAATGCTGTCCTGATCTGGAAGAGAATACATGCCACCATTGTTTGAATGGAAAGATTTTGAAACACTCCTACCCACTGGTCTTCACACATGCATCCTCTGGGTAGTGGACAAAGCACTTGATCCAAAGCCCACAGAAGTCAATGGGACTTGCATCAGGACTTAATTGGGGAATGGTTTTGGTTTTGGATCGGGCTCAAATTGTGGTTGTTAAATATGCAGTCTCCTAGATAAGTGGAACATTAAAAGTGAAACAGCAGAATGTTTACAGCTCTTGATTAACTGGCTGAATCACTTAACTAAACATTATCTGCTAAAAAAAGGAAATGGCCATCTTTCCTTTCAAGTTGTGGGCAAGCTATAAACTGGTATGTTTCACTGGTAAGTTGAGCACTGGTTGGTTTTTCACTATGGGAAGTTGAGTGACATAATACAATTCTATGGTGGCATCTATCAGAGTGTTGGGAAATGCATTCTAAAGAAGGGGGGATTACATTTTAAAACACAAGAAAATGTATTTAGAAAGTAGTAATCCGTAGATTTTCATGCCAGGCTCCAGGGAGTATCTTTCCTTTCAATGCTATTTGTGCCTGCTCTAAACCAAAATAAAAACCCTGTGGCAATAAAAATATTAAAACATGCATTAAATAAGATTAATACAGTGTGGATGGAAAATTAAATACTACATTTGAAGTGGTTGCACTTTTCCTTTATCTGTTTTATACTTGCCTAAATTCAGTAGGTTTTCTTTTTCTCTCGTATTGAGTCAAAATGATAATTTTAAGTGCAACCTGAATTATTTAAACTTTTTGTGCTACTACTAGAGAACTGTACAGTTAATCAATTTGTGTGATGATTTCATTGACACATTTTAAAAAACACTATTGTGAATATGAATAAAGGTACGCCATCACATAATAGCATGTAGAGTCTAATCCCTCAATATATGTTTTTGACCATCTCATTTGCAAATTTACAATATTATACTTCTCAGTGAATGGAAACTTTTTTTGTCATAGTCCTATGACTATGTAGATTTTTAGGGCCAAGTATTCAACAAGCTTCCATTAATGAACGCAAAATACTTGTAGGCAACTTCATGTACCTACATAAACTAACATTTGTGCATCCACATTGGTATTTCCATGCACAGATCAGGTAATTAGAAATGGAGTCACCTGCTTTGGATGTCCGAACATAGGTTTTATTTGCTCACAAATGGATACTTCTATGTACTTTATAAATGCCTTAATGAAAACTGTTTGTTTGAAAGTCTACACTTGAGCCTGACAGTTAATGATCTCCTTTTGGGAAAAATTGTTTATTATATTGTATGCTATAGGGTCTCAACTAACTCTTGTAGACTTGAGAAAATGCATACTTTAGCCATCATAAATACCCGTAGATATTTCAAATTGTATCGTTATAGCACAGTCAAAAACATTAAACTCTGAAAGATAATAATGTGTGTCACAACCATATAATATCAATCTTTTTATGATTATAAGTTGATTATTCTGCTTCTTAATGTCTTACTGGAGAATTCTGTTTTAAAACAGTGATATTACAAGGAGAAGTGAAATATTTACAGTCATTTATCCCCCAAATCAGATCCATATTAAAAAATGAATTTTTTGCTACTTGTAATATTTCTACTTTGATTTTTGAGAACTTGGAAAGGAAAAATAAATATCACTTTCATTCTGCTTGTAAGTCTTTCAAATTGAATCTGTACTCCAATATTTTTTATAAAAGTTTTTAACTTGTTCCTTGTAAGCATGCTTCCTCACTTCTAGGGCACTCCTCACCCCTGGATGCAGAATTGCGGGGGATTTTGCCTATTGCATCTTCTCCAAGAGGCCAGTTCTTTTGCCTACAATAGACTTTCTCAGTCTGCATCGTCTCCTAACTCCCCCTCTGGGTGTTCTATGGCTTGACCCTCTGGTCAAGTCACATAAAAGTCTAAACTCCTTCCCAAGTAGCATGAACAAGTCCATATAAAGATTCAAACAAGTCATCAGATTAAAAGTCCTCTGCCCCTCTCAGGCTTCACTATTGTTGCCATGTTGAATCCTGCCTGTTAGAGAGAAGCCTTAGACTGGGACCTGTCAGAGACACCTGTCTCTGCAGTCTCTCCTCTTCAGCTGAGCTCTGTTTATATGGCTTAGCCCTGCCTCTTCTATCCAGGAAGCAATTAGTTACTTCCCCCGCCTCCCCCAGGAGCAGAGCATGACTGAGTCCTTTCCCTTGCCTTTCAAGTGTTGAGGGTTAACTCCCATCAGATTCCTACACTGGTTTCTTTTAGCACAGTATTAGCAGAAAGGAATATTACTGACGTAACTTAAAGAGCCAATGCCCATTGAAATCAATGGAAGGACTCTTATTAACTCCATTGAGGTTTTATCGGAGCTTATATCTGAGCTCACTCAAAGATCTGAAATAATGTGGAATATATGTCCTGATGAAATAATATAGTTATGTGAACGTTCTCTGTTGTCATGCTTTATTCTTTACTGCATGGTTTCTCTGTCTGTTTTCCAAAGTACTTCATGAATCATTATACTACTTGACTAGCTTGAGGGGAAAATATATTAATCACCTTAAAAGAAAAAAAATCCTTTTAAAATAAGTCACCACACAAAAAGAATTCTCTCTTCTATGAATTACCAATTCATAGGCTAACAAATGATGATGAGCTTATACTTCTAAAGTGCTCTGGATACATTTTACCAATGCAGGTGTCAAGATATTTTTCCCCCAGTTTGAACTTTAGCGTCCAAAAGTGAGGACCTGCATGGACACTTCTAAGCTTAATTTCTAGCTTAGATCTGATAGCGCCGCCACCAGCCTAAATATAGTGTTTGGCACGCTTTTTTTCTGTTCCCCCAAAACCTTCCCTGGGGAACCGAAGACCCAAACCTCTTGGGTCTTAAAACAAGGAGAAATAAACCATCCCCCCTCCTTTCCCCCTCCCAGATTTTCCCTTCCCTGGGCTACCCTGAGAGGCTCCACTGATCCAAACTCCTTGGATCTTAAAACAGAGAGGAATTAACCTTCTCTCTCCCCTTTCCCCCCCACCAATCCCTGGTGAGTTCAGACCCAATCCCCTTGGGTCTTAAACAAGGGGAAAAAAATCAATCAGGTTCTTAAAAAAGAAAGCTTTTAATTAAAGAAAGAAAAAGTAAAAATTATCTCTGTAAAATTATGATGGAAAATGTTTACAGGGTAGTCAAATTTATATAGTCTAGAGGGACTCCCTCCCCCCTAGCCTGATATTCCAAGTTACAGCAAACAGAGGTAAAATTCCTTCCAGTAAAATACACATTTGCAAGTTAAGAAAACAAACATAAGACTAATCCACATTTTCTAGCTAGTACTTCCTATTTTGAACATGACAGACTGTTTCAGAAAGATTGGAGAAACCTGGGTTGCACGTCTGGTCCCTCGTAGCCCCAAGAGCGAACAACGAACAAAACAAACAGCACAAAGACTTCCCTCCACCAAGATTTGAAAGTATCTTGTCCCCCCATTGGTCCTCTGGTCAGGTCTCAGCCAGGTTTACTGAGCTGCTTAACCCTTTACAGGTAAGAGAGACATTAACCTTTAACCATCTGTTTATGACAAGGTGAGAAGAGAATAAACATTGTAAACCATAATTATCCATTTTTCCTAAAAACAAAACAAACTGAAGTAAAGTAGAACTGGAATCAGTGTCAGGTCTGAACTCTCTGGATCTATGCACAGTGAAATGATTTCACTGAAGAATGCTGAAGTTCTCTGTTTCTCTGGAAAATGGCAGACCTCCTCCAGTGTAAAATCTATTTGACTCACAGGACTGACCTAATCCAAGTTATAGAGCAGGGGGTAGGCAACCTATGGCACAAGTGCCAAAGGTGGCACGCGAGCTGATTTTCAGTGGCACTCTCACAGCCCGTGTCCTGGCCACCGGTCCGGGGGGCTCTGCATTTTAATTTAATTTTAAATGAGGCTTCTTAAACATTTGAAAACCCTTATTTACTTTACATGCAGCAATAGTTTAATTATATATTATAGACTTATAGAAAGAGACCTTTTAAAAACCTTAAAATGTAGTACTGGCACACGAAACCTTAAATTAGAGTGAATAAATGAAGACTCGGCACACCACTTCTGAAAGGTTGCCGACTCCTATTATAGAGTGCACACTCTTGCTGTTCCCAAGATAATAAAGCAGACCTGTATCAACATTTTAACTGGAAGACAACTAATGGCTTTTTCCTTTCCTCGTCTTTGAACTGCAGCCTAGAGCTAAATCCCTTTGGCAAACAGCTCTACAGGAATTTAACCTCCAAATTCACTAAACTACATGGCGTAAAAATTTAAACTTGTATCATTTAATTAACAATAAAATTTCTTAGTGTAATTTTCTCTTGAAGGGAAAATCTTTTCTGATCTCAAGGAATCCTAGTTGAAAACAGTTTTCCCTTCATAGTCTTCAAACCCAAGTTTCCTTTTTTTTTTTTTTTTTTTTTTTTAAAGATTGAAACAGCTTTAGAGAGGAGGATTTTTTTAAATCTGTTAACTGCAAAAATCTGCCTCTTGCAGGTGAAGAAAAACACTCATGTCTGAGTACACGTTTCCCTTATAGAGATTGGAAACAACTTGCCCACAGTCTGGTGATTAAAGCACTTGGCTGCCGCAGAGGTGTTTTTGCTATCATGATGATGTGCAGGATAAGAACCAGAATGATAGAACACTTGTTATCTCACTGGCTAAATATTTGTTGTTGTTTTTTGTTCAACGTTCTGCATTTTCTTCTGTTCTCAAGTCTGTGGATTGCATTCACTGTCCTCCCATTTTATACCACAATGTCATTCACCAATAGGGTGACCAGATAGCAAGGTATGAAAAATCAGGACAGGGGGTGGGGAGTAATATGAGCTTATATAAGAAAAAGCCCCCAAAATCAGGACTGTACCTATAAAATCGGGACATCTGGTCACCCTATTCACCACCCATTCGCCTTCTTATGACTCATATGCATGCTCACCAGAGGGTGCCTATCTGGTTGCAAGCCTGTATACCATGTATGGAGGTAGTTCACAGAGCAGTCCTCCTTGGAGATACTCATCTGCTTCATTGTCGGATGACACTTCAGACACCTTTCTCAATTTTCTGGGGCTGGAGCATCAAACAATTTCCAATCCATAGATCTTATCTTTTACCAAAACTTCCTGTCTTGACCTTCTTTCTCCTCACCGTTGCTCATGTTGATCACTTGGTGTTGATGGGGTTTTTTTTAGCCTGTTTTTCTTGCTCTCTTGTTTAGGCTGCCTCCCAACAGGTGACAACTAGGCTTCCAAAGAAACCTGTCCAATAAGCAAATTGATAGGCATACCAATATGTTTTTTACAAATGTCTGTGAACATCTCCAAATATGCAACTTTCTATATTAATAGGTTCATTCTCAAAAAATAAATGAGGCCGCCACAATCATCAGTGTAACTGGATGCTAGTTGTCTGAATGCTTACAGAAAACTGAATGTAACTCAGTGTACGTGTTAGCAAATACGCTTTGAAAAGGAAAGCTCATTACATTTATGAGGAAAGTGTGTGCAAACTAAGGTTATAAAAAAAACAATTCCATTGTTCAGACTTTGAACAAGCCATCTACATCACATTATCTAGGGGCCTTTTGCAATGTTTTTTTCTTTTTCTCTATAAAATAAGTGGATGGAGTAGTCTTTTTTTCCCCCATGAGTCAATAAATGACTCATGAATGGTCATCGTACAGCTTCCTTCAAAGGTGACGTATTTTATTTGGCATGAGTGTAGTGTTTCTATTTTTGAAGAGCTGCAAGAGAAGCCTAAGTAGGTAAGTTTGGAATACTGACATGCGAGTTTATCAATTTACAGTTTATCAGAATGGCCTCAATTCTCTAAAGCACATTAATTTCAATTAACTTTTACATCTGAATAGGGATAGAATTGTTCACTTGCTTAAATTTAAGATTCTGATGTGGACGTGTACACAGCAAACTGATGGATACTTCAATCTTGCTTTATTGAGGAACTGTATGCAGGGCCGGCTCTAGGGGTTTTGCCGCCCCAAGCAGCCAAAAAAAAATTAAAAAACTGCGATAGCGATCTGCGGCAATTCAGCGGAAGATCCTTCGCTCCGAGCAGGAGTGAGGGACCCCCTGCCAAATTGCTGCCGAATCCCTGAAAGTGCTGTCCCACTCCTGAGTTGCTGCCCCAAGCACCTGCTTGATAAGCTGGTGCCTGGAGCCAGCCCTGACTGTATGGCTGGCGGGCGTGCATGTAATCTTATGCTGGCAACTGTTAAAGTGCTTATGCCTCATGCTATTACTATTATTCATAGACAGTGGCTGTGCTCTAACAAGCATGGTCTTTGTAAGCCTGCTGGTTTGGAAAACTGATGGAAGTTCTTTGCTGCCCTCCAAGGTCAGAGGGTCTAGACTGCAGCTACTTTGAATCCTATTGCCTTTAGGCCTTTCTCCAGCTGTGTAAAACCTTTTTTACTATGCTTCAGTGTGTAGGCCTTTCCGCACTTGTTATGCACCTCTCTGCTCATGTGAAACTGACTTTACTTAAAAATAATAATAATGAGTCGACAGTCTCTACCATCTTTTTTTGGGGCGGGGGGAGGGATTGTAATTGATTCATTTTTTTTTTCCCCTCATTTGTTAACCCTGGAGTGTGCTCAGCACTAGTAGGAACAGAAATGTAGAGTTCCTGCTCTGAAATGTTTACAATTGAAGTGAGACAGCTATAGACACACTGACAATAACATGTGGATTGTTCTCTGCTACAAATTCCTGCTTTTGGGCAATTTTTGTACATAGTTTAAATTTTACCTAATTTAGGGTTGTTCAGAGTGTCTAAAATGCAGGTTGTCATATTAAACTGAACTTCATTTTGGGTGTAACAAGTTGTTATTTTGGAGCATGGAAATTTAAATGTGATACTTGCACAGGGTAACTTACTGATTTTTCTAAATGTTAAAATGTTTGTCATAAGGCATGCACATTTGAAATAACTGCATTCTTCTATTTAGTTGCTCCCAGAGGAAGATTATTTAATTTGAGGAAAATAAGTTATCTCACGTCTTCTGAAAACCAAGGAACTAATATTTCCTGTTTTAAGAAAATTATTTTAAAATGACACTGCCCATATTGTTAATCCTGTTTGATTCATGTGGTGATTGCCTGTTGTGTTCGTTCCCTCTGGGGCACCTAGCACTGGCCACTGTTGATAGACAGGATACTGGGCTAGATGGACCTTTTGTCTGATCCAGTATGGCCATTCTTAATTTCGTTCTGCTGCTGCTTAGCAAAGTAATGAGCAGCAGCAGAGCCACTAAGCTGTCCACTTGCAGACTCAGGAATGCCACACTGCCACATTTGGAAAGGTATCTGCAACACTGAGAACTTGCAACTTAAATTTTTTTGTAAATATAAGCTTGGTTTCAGCAGATATGGATGATATAGGCTTTCCTATTCATCGCTGGTAAATAGGCAAGAGCCATTTTCAAGCGCTGTGTTCAGTACAATTTAAACAACTCCTTCTATTGTAACCAAAAAACAATATTTATTTTTTTAAAAAGGGGTTTGATGAAGATTCCCAGCTAATCTGACTTTCAGAATGTGATCTGTATCTTTTATAGTACAGAGATTAGTGTCTAGATAAAGACATTAAAATGTACTCTTAAAATCCATCCTACAGGTGAAAGTATGTGGCATGTTTATCATTTCTTTACAGTATTTAATATTGGACAATCTGAAATTTAGCCCATTCATCCAAAAAAAAAAACAAAACAAAACCCCCCCACAACCTCTTTCCTTCTCACTTTCTCCTTATCCCATGAAACCAAAGCCACTATGTCATTTGCATAGTGCCAATGAAGTTACCGGAAATAGACATAAAATAAGTGTGATGGGTAACTGTTAGGTTACAACTTTTATTTAAATATTATAGTATCCATTAAACTTGAAATTATTGGGGATCCATAATACACCAAACCCTAGGATGCCAGTAATGGGCTTGCCTCTGAGTAACAGTACATGAAGCACTTGTAGATGCATGAGCATCTAGTCCCCATAGGAGCAGGCCCTTCTAGGTCCAATAAGTATGTGTCTGAGTGGTTAAGGGAAAGGAGGGCTGGCAGGAAAGAGAGAGGTTACATTACCATAGGTGTAGAGGCTTCAACAGTTGTAGTTCAAAGTGAGCAATAGTTCTAAATACCTGAGTCCCTGGAGCAATCCAGTCAAGTTTCAGAGCTCGTGCCTGGGGTGCCCTCTCCAACCTAGTCTTTATCAAAACAAATAGTTGCTTGTAGATTTTCAGGCCAGGTTCAGTTTGTTTCTCTCACTGGGGCCTCTCTGTTCTGGCTCCCTGCCCGCACAGATCTGCACCAAGCTGTACTGTCTAGTACTTGCAGCCTGTTCCGCACATGGCTCTCATGTGGTTCCTGCTGAGGTTTACTGCTTCTAGCTTTCCTGCAGCTCCTTGATGGCCATGTCCTCTTCCCAAACAGAGCCTAGCCACTTCCTGGTTTAGGAATTTTCCCCCTACCTGGCCAGGAGGAAGCAGATGTGCAGTGAGGAGGGGTGTCATGGTATAAAACCCCACTCTGAACCTTAGAGTCCAAAAGATGGGGTACCAGCATGAATCCCCCTAAGCTTAATTACCAGCTTAGATCTTGTAGTGCTGCCACCAACCAGGATTTGGAGTGTCTGGTATACTCTGGTCCCCCCCAAAACCTTCCCTGGGGACCCTCAAGACCCAAACCCCTTGAGTCTCACAACAAAAGGAAATAACCCATTCCCCTCCCTCCTTTCTCCCTCCTAGATCCTCCCCTTCCTGGGTACACTAGGAGATCACTGTGATTCAAACTCCTTGAATCTTAAAACAGAGGAATGTTCCCCCCCCCCCCTTTTCCCCTCACCCAGAGGCAATACGGATTCAAGCTCGGTGAATCTAAAACAAAGAGGAAATTCACCTTTCCCCCTCCTCCTCTCTTTCCCTTCTCCCACAAATTCCCTGGTGAGTACAGACTCAGTTCCTTTGAGCCTTAACAAGGGGAAAAAAATCACTCAGGTCTTTAAAAAAGACAAGTTTTTAATAAAAGAAATAAAAAGTAAAAATTATCACTGTAAATCAATATGGAATATTACCGGGTCTTTCAGCTTATAGACACTAGAGAGAATCCTCCCCCCAGCATACATACAAATTAAAAATCTTTCCAGCAAAATACACATTAAAAACCTTCCGGCCAAATACACATTTGCAAATAAAGAAAACAATCAAAAAGACTAAACTGCCTTTCTACTTTTGTACTTACTAAATTTGAACAGAAGATTAGAGACCCTGTAGGTACGTGTGGTCACTCTCAGAACCCAGAGAGAACAAAGCAAAACCCAGAAACCACACACAAAGACTTCCCTCCACCGAGATTTTAAAGTATCTTGTCTCCTGATTGGTCCTCTGGTTAGGTGTTCCAGGTTCACTGTTTGTTAACCCCTTACAGGTAAAAGAGACATTAACCCTTAACTATCTGTTTATGACACGCCCCCAAATCGCAGACAGTGGGGAAATTCACTGGCGGTGATTTCCCCCTAGAACTTTAGAATAAGCAGATTAATACAACACATGCACCTTTCCATATACTAACTATGTAAACTACAAGATTTTCTACATTTCAAGGACAATTTTTAACGAGTGGATTCTGGGAACCTTTCATGAGAGAGTGCATCAGCTACTTTATTAGAAGCTCCTGAAATGTGTTGAATTTCAAAATCAAAATCTTGGAGAGCTAAACTCCAGTGAAGAAGTTTTTTGTTGTTCCCCTTGGCAGTATGAAGCCACTTGAGCGCAGCATGGTCAGTCTGTAGCTGGAACCGCCGTCCCCGAACGTATGGGCGTAGCTTTTCCAGGGTGTATACAAAGGCGTAGCATTCCTTTTTACTGACTGACCAGTGGCTTTCCCTCTCAGACAGTTTTTTGCTGAGAAACAAGACAGGATGGAAGTTGTGATCCGGTCCTTTCTGCATGAGAACTGCTTCTACACCACGCTGAGATGCATCTGTGGTTACTAGGAATGGCTTGTCAAAGTCCGGGGCCCTTAGCACAGAGTCAGTCATGAGTGTCGCCTTAAGCTTGGTAAAGGCCTTCTGACACTCATTAGTCCACTTAACTGCATTTGGCTGGGTCTTTTTGGTCAGGTTGGTCAGTGGGGCAGCGATTTGGCTGTAGAGTGGTACACATCGCCTGTAGTACCCGGCCAAGCCTAAGAAGGATTGGACCTGTTTCTTTGACTTTGGGACAGGCCACTTTTGGATAGTATCCACCTTGGCCTGTAGGGGGTTTATGGCGAGGGGGTTAATGGGAGGAGTTGTCCTCTGCTTAGCACATCCATCTCAAACCCTTTTTTCAAATCATGGCTTAGCTAGTACACACAATGAGGTACTGCCCTGTGTTGCTGCATTTGAGTTCAATCAAGAAATGTCAAAAATCACCCAACTTGCTCTTCCTTAAACAAGCTTGAATTACTATGTGACCTCTCTTTCCTGATGATAATCCTCCACCATGCATGCCGATTAAATGCTTGACCATTTCTCCTGACTTACCCCTTTTCTGTCACAGTCCATCTGACTTGGCTTCACCACCCTCTGCCACTTTAGACCAAAACTAGATGATATCTGGAAGTAGCTAAGGAAGCTGACTAAAAGGTCTATCCATCTCCATCTTACTAGTTTGTTTTTCTCACTCTAGTTCATTTCCCTCAAAGTTTCCTGGAATTTGTAGCAGATCCAGATACCACTCTATAGAATACAGGGTGAAATGCAGCTGATCCCAGAGCATTCAGCATATGCCATGCCTACAGAGATGCATATTCCTGGATACTTAAGACCAAATTGCACACTAGTCCTCCACAGAAGTTACATGCTTCTGTGGTCAGTGGATGATGCTTTTATCTCATCTCCAGCTCTCCCACATCTCCCCTTTGGAAAACACCAATCTGTAATGAAAAGAGAATAAAATGAGGACCTATGGAGAAGAAAAAAAGAAATCTGTGCTAGCCCATTACACAATACAGTCTGATTAAACTAAAGGAACCCTGATAACCATCATTAAACTGCCACCAGCCAGCGGCCTGAATGTCCGAGATACCTAAACGAAGGATAGGCACTAAGTCATTCCATGGGCTTTACAAAGAGTGTCTATCTGCATCTTGAGGTGTTTAAATGCCTTTAAAAATCTGGCCCCAGTGTGAAGGCCCAGCTGGAACAGCCTTATGTGGAACCAGAGACTAGTTTACAAATGTATGGACACAACCAGAGAGACTGCTGACAAAGCTCATCAGTAAAGCACCTATTTCGAGCTGACATATTACAGAATATACAACAAGGGCTTGAGGGTCTGCATGGAAAATGTATACAGCTTGGGCCCTCATCAACCAGTTTGTAGACTACAAAATCTTTGCACCGATGTGGGAAGCCAGCGGAGCACATACAGAAAGGTATGATCATATTTTGGAAGAGGAGATCCTCTGCGGAAACATGCTAATAAAATGTAAATATTCATTGAGGTGTTCTGGCTCCACTAGAACAGTGGCAAGACATGTTGGCTGCCTGCTGGCTTCTGCTACCAAGGCTAGTAACCTGTCCTGGAAATCAGGCAAAATATAGGCAATGTTGTTTGTTCTGTGTATGGGCTTAGCTGTACAATAGCAGGGATGGCATATATGAAAAATGCAGCTATCCATTCCTCGAGGCATTGGTAAGCTTATGTTATCTGGCTTTAATCTTGTCCATGTCCCTCATTCTTCCCTCACCTACGTATGAGAAACTGCCACTCAGTGCTGTAGTACTACTTTTTGTAGTATATTCTACTTTTTATATTTTCTTCCTGGGTTTCATTATTCATTATGAAACACCAATTATTTTCATGTATACCACCCAAGCAAAGGGTGCTCATGGCAGGAAACCATGCACCATCCACAGGCAAAACCTAAAGGAAAAATCTGGGAAGAGCCGGCAGCACCATCTAAAACAGAGTAGGAATTTGATAGGATAGCAAGCCCTTCATGGTGTTTGGGCTAGTAGAAGATAAAGCACACAATACAGGTGAAAGGGAGGAAGAAAACACCCATCCCAACTATGTTTTAGCATACCATACTCATATGTTAGGACACTTTTTTTTTTTTTTAGGGAAAGGGAGGAATTCACCTACAATCTGAATACTCATGATGCCAAAACTCATTGAAAAATGAGGCCAATCAGGTCACTGGAGATTCTGCTTACATTCACAGGGTAATACCTACCAGTGGAATTTATCTAAGTAGAGGTGAAAAAAGGTTTTTTGCTGGCTGAAGAAGGAGGTGAAGATATGTTACTTGAGGTTCCACCCTGTGAGAGCAAGGAAAGCCCTACATATTGAAGATAAGCTCAAAAAACCTCCAAAAACAGAGTCGTGTCATCAGGTCCACGGAAGAGTCAACAGAGGGCGGGGGGGCGGGGGGGAGGCTATGGTCATGTTCTATAGTTTCTTATTCAGGCCTACCTGCTTGGGCAAGCAGGGGAAGAATGTCTCCAGATATCACTTCTTTAGGGTCCTTGCTGAGGAGTTGCAGGCAGGCACTTGAAATTTGGGTGCTGTGTGGGAGGGGAATGAACAGTGTTGTGGCTAAGGCACTGGCCTGGGACTCAGAAAATGTGAGTGTGACGGGTTCGGTCACAGAGTCCCCCTTGGGACTGTCACCTGATGTGCTGAAATTATGTCTGAGCCTGTTTTCCCTGCCAGCTTGGGACTCCAGAACCCTGTCTTGTTGAGCCAGACATGCTAGCCTGCTGCAACACTGACCCAGGGTCTGATCCACGCCCCCAAAGCTGCAGACTTTAGCCAAAACTGCTCAGCAGGTTTCCTATTTCCAGCACCCAGACATCTAGCTCCCAATGGGATCCCAACCCCAAATAAATCCATTTTACTCTGTATAAAGCTTATACAGAGTAAATTCATAAATTGTCTACCCTCTATAACACTGATAGAGAGATTTGCACAGCTGCTTGCCCCCCTAGGTATTAATCACTTACTCTGGGTTCATTAATAAACAAGAGTGATTTTATTAAGTATAAAATGTAAGATTTAAGTGGTTTCAAGTAATAACAGAACAATGTAAGTCACCGAGCAGAATAAAGCAAAACCAAGCAAGTCTAAGCCTAATACATTAAGAAACTGATTACAGGTAATATCTCACCCTCAGAGATGTTCCAATAAGCTACTTACACAGACTAGACTTCTTCCTAATCTGGGCCTAATCCTTTCCCCTGGTACAGTCTGTTAGTTCCAGCAGACATCTCAAGTGGTAAGCAGGGGTTTTCTCATGACTTCGTCCCTTTGTCCTGCTCCACCCCCTTTTATAGCTTTGACACAAGATGGGAATCTTTTGTCTGTGCTTACCTCCATCCCCACCACCCACCCCCATCAATGGAAAAGTACCAGGATTAAGATGGATTCCAGTATCATGTGACATGGGTCACATGTCACTATAAGACTAGTCTCCATTCTTCCTGGGTTGGGCCACATGTACACAGGAAGATTTGCTGGTAAATAAACCATTTACAACCAATTGTCCTAGTCAATGGGAGCCATCAAGATTCTAAAGCACCATTAATGGCCCACACTTTGCATAATTACAACAGGACCTCAGAGTTACACTTCATATTTCTAGCTTCAGATACAAGAATGATACATACATACAAATATGAGAAATGTATTTAGTAGGTTATAACCTTTGATACCTTACAAGCGAGCTTTTGCATAAAGCATATTCCAGTTACATCATATTCACACTCCTTAAGCATATTTCCATAAAGCATATGGAGTGCAACATCACAGTGGGAATGATTCTAGAATTTGTGGCCTTGGACCAGTTGGCTAATTTTTCAGTATCTCAGTTCTCCAGCTGTAAATTTATGTGTTGGGGGGATATTGTTTCATTGTATTTTCTTCACTATCCCTTGGAGACTAAGCCTAAGTGTGACAGATGTATAGTTAATGTGCTACCGGAAAGGGCTCAGATACTATGATGATGAGCATGGTATAAGAATCTGAATGGAATAGTGGTTCCAACTGTCAGTTTCCCCTGGAGGTCAATAAAACATTTTCTATGTGGGCAGGGGCACATATTACAATAGGTCTCTTTCTTGTGAGATCTTAACACAGCTCTATTCAGCTGTGGAATCGTGATATAAGAGACTAGTAGAAGCTCCATTCACTTGAAACATTTAAAATTAGAGTGGCCAAAGCATCAGAAGAATATACTGTAGGGAATAATTTTGCACTGGCAGTTGGAATGGACTATGTGGGTCTTCTCATCTCAAATATAAATTGTATTCACAAGTACTAAAGTTTTACCTTGAAATAAATTATTAGAGGGGCTTTAAAATTTTTACAGATAAGAGAAGAAGACTGTGAATGGCAATCTGTGCTAACTGAAACACAAATATATATTTAACTGAACACTATGCAAGACTAAAAGAATGTTCAGTGTCAATTCTTGGTGACACATGTGAAACTTAATCTCCCAATTTATGCCAGAGGCAAATGAACATTTGTAGGCTTTAGACTCTGGGTATTACTCATGAGACTGCTCACAAAGTATGATTTGTATCTCATTGCTTCTATTCCAATTCCAGCAGCTGCCTTGGTTTGTTTCTGGAAAATAGATTCCCATATAGATATTGCAGAGCTGAATGTTTAGAAAAATATACAGTGTATTTTGGAACATTCAGTTTTGTAGTTAAGTATGAATACCTATCTTGCCCAACAGTGATAATCTTCAGGCACTGGAGTTGTGATGTTTGTATTATAGATTGACATTACATGTTATAATTTCAGTTTGTAATCTGAATCAATTAAAATGCATTTTAAAAATGATTCCAAGTGATGCAATTTAAAAAAGAAATGACAGAGAAATTTTATGCAATATAAAATTGCTATCTTACACAATATGAATTCAGTTGTGCCCAATACTGTGCAAGTTCACACAGACATGGAGGATGGGGCACAATGAGTAGTCAGATGTTGTGTCTCTTCATAGGGCAAGGCAAAATCAGCCTTTGTAGTCTCTTTATAACCTTCGGGTTTCTCAAGCAGACTCTTCTTGTACTGAAATTTTCCATGTTTGTTTTTGTTCTCAGCCAATCTGTGTGTGTGTGTGTGTGTGTGTGTGTGTGTAAGTAAAGTTTGACCTGGAAGAATTTGAGTTAAGTGTGAACTATTCATGTATTGGTGGAAGGCCAGGGAAAAATCTCTTTATATGTACTCTGAAGAAAATTTGTGTTTCTCAGACAGCTGAATCTAGAAAATTCTAACCTGATTGTTCTGTAGATCTGATTGACATTTAAAATAAAATTGGGAAAAAAACTTCAGTTTGATAGTTTTTAAATTTTATAAATATTTGAAATTGGGGCTTTCACAAGAATACAGTGGAACACGTTTATCCTTTTTTTGTTGTACATTTCTTGATTACATACAAGTAAACTTAAAAATGTATCAGCCACATTGCTTCCTAATTCAACACTCATCAGTTTGGCATGGAAAACTTGGAGAGCATGCAACTCACTTAAAAAATAAATAAATAAATAAATAAATAAAAATGGAGGGGGCAGGGTGGTGTGCATTTTAAGGATATGCTAGTTGGGCAGACCCGACAAGTGGCAGGTTTGTCATACATTACTGCAGAACTAGTAGAATGTGTGTAAGATGGCAGGAAGAACACAGACTTTCCACTGCGCAATAGCCTAGGGTATCGTGCACTGAACTACAAGCCAGGAGAACATGAATTCCAATCTCAGTCTTCCACTGTCTCCAGTTAATCTTTGTTAACCAAAGCCTCATGTCTGTGCCTTATGGGAGGCTCCTATCTTTCATCTGTGTATGGATAAGGTAATAAGAGTTCCACTAGGTCACTCAGGCAGAGGTGGGAATAGAATCAATGTTTCTAATGTAACATCCTCTGATCTCATCCATTTTGTCACCTTGCCTTTTGGATTTAAACTAAATGTCACTGTTTTTTCACTTGTCTTTTGACTCCCTCCCACCCCCCATGCCTTTGGGGAAATGTATGATTATCTTAGGATCTAGATAAATTCATGGAGGACAGGTCCATCAATGGCTATTAGCCAGGATGGGCAGGGATGGTGTCCCCGGTCTCTATTTGCCAGAAGCTGGGAATGGGCAACAACGGATGGATCACTTGATCGTTACCTGTTATGTTCATTCCCTCTGGGGCATCTGGCATTGGCCACTGTTGGAAGACAGGATATTAGGCTATATGGATCTTTGGTCTGACACAATATGGCTGTTCTTATGATAAAAATTGAACCTTCCAGTTCACTCATTGCAGGGAACTCTACTTACCTTCTCCTGTCCCCTGAGGTGTGGAGCTGCATTATCTATTAACTACTTGTATTCATACAGACACTCTTGTAACAATTCTGCATACCAACAGTAAATCCATTTTTTTAAGCTAACGTTTATAGTGATGTTCAAACTATTTGCAAATATGCACGTTGTTTCATACCATTTGTTTGTAATATCATACATGGAGCCTCACCAAATTTGGCAGCTATGGTCAAAGATACATTTGTTAGCTATTTGCCAAACTTTACAAATGTATCAGGTAATCAGATTTTAATCTCACTTGCAGTTTTAAATCTTAAGAGAGATCTACAAAGCAAGTGAAGCTTTTTTCTGGCACTATTTTACAGTGTTTCGCTATGATTGAGTTTGGTTTAGGCCAGCTATATCATAGTTACTAGGGCCAGATCCTTGTTGAGTTTGGGCCAAATTCCTCCCTAGCTTAACTCCACAGGGATGAATTAGGCCCTTCATTCCCAGAGGGGAGGGAAACATTAGTTTGGGGAGCATTTAGCATAGGCTCAGGATCAAAGAAGATACACACTTCACTAATATCTGCAAATTGATGAGATTAAGATCAAGGAATTTAAAGTAGGGGTGGTATTAGATTAATGGGACCTGGATTTCAGGGCCCTCCACAAGACTGTCTCTTGAGCATTTTTCCCTGCCCCTGATGGATTCTCCGTCTCCAGTTTAAAAAAAAACATTTCTCCTGTATAGGGGCTAATGGTGGTCTTAGAGTAGCTGTGTGTCCCTTGTGTGGTGGCATGGGCAACTGCAGGTGTTGTTTTTTCTTTCTGTCTTAAATCCTCAGGATTTATCTACCTGCCTATCGCAACTATTGTCTGCTACATCAGCAAATAGCTTCTTGTTGGCCTCTGCAATCTGTGCTGCGTAACATGCATCTTGTCAATCACTATCCCAGCCTACCCACTCACTGTGCTTAGGGTTTACACATCTAATTTTGTGCCTTGTGCATTGCTGAATCAGATTTTGGATTCACTCCCTTGCACACGACTAACTTTCATGTGTGGGATTTATTCACAGTGCTTTTTGTGCTTTTCCTGTTGAATTTGTCACAACATGCATTTGTGACACAAAATGCTATTTTTTTTTGATGATGGAAATTAAATGAGAGGCTCATTGTATTAAGAATGCCTCTTCTGGAGTTCTACCAACAGAAATGCCTCAGGAATGTGAATCGGGAATTGAGCACATTCAAGAGTTTTGAAGAAGCCCAAAATGCATGAATTAAGCATTTCATCTATATTTACTTCATTTTTAAGAGGATAAGTATGTGTAAATGTGACAGTTGAATTTTTCTCTTAAACCCTTTATTGATTATCAGTTAAAACCACACTCATCATGTTCCCTTTGCTCTTCCATGAGGCTGAAGTTATTGAGGAAGGTAGACTTTTAAAAAAAAAAAAAAAAAAATCTAGAAGGATCCACCTTTTAAAAAATTAGGTAGCAAACACAAAATGTATCCACTTCATACTAAAATGTTGCATAGATATACTTCCCTTTTCTCTTTTTAATTTTGTGTCTGAACTAACCATTACAAGCACTTTGCGCATTTTAAATAGCACTTTCTGCTGAAGCCAAATTAAACTGAGTGGAAACTGTGGGAATGAATCAGATATGTTCAAGTGGACAAGAAACCGGTTAATGGGGAGACTACAAAGGTAAACTGTCAGGCTGGAGGGAGGTTATTTGTGGAGTTCCACAGGGATCGATTTTGGGACCAAAGTTATTTAATCTTTTTATTATTGACCTTGGCACAAAAAGTGGGAGTGTGCTAATAAAGTTCGCAAATGACACAAAACTGGGAACTATCACCAATACAGAGAAGGACAGGAATATCATACAGGATGATGACCTTGTAAACTGGAATAATAGTGATAGGATGAAATTAAATAGTGAAAAGTGCAAGGTCATGCATTTAGGGATTAATAACATGAATTTTTGTTATAAGCTGGGGACTCATCAGTTAGAAGAGAGGTGGAAAAGGACCTCGGAGTATTGGTTGATCACAAGATGACTATGAGCCGCCAATGTGATATGGCTGTGAAAAAAGCTAATGCAGTCTTGGGATGCATTAGGCAAGGTATTTCCAGTAGAGATAAGTTAGTACCATTATACAAGGCGCTGGTGAGACCTTATCTGGAGTACTGTGTGCAGTTCTGGTCTCCCAAGAAGGATGAATTGAAACTGGAACAAGTACAGAGAAGAGCTACTAGGATGATCCGAGGAATGGAAAACCTGCCTTATGAAAGGAGACTCAAAGAGCTCGGCTTGTTTAACCTAACCAAAAGAAGGCTGAGGGGAGTGTGGTAATCTAGCCGTCCAGTCCCAGACCTGGACTTTAGTGTCCACCAGTCTGGTCCTGTCCCAAACCTGGACTTTTGCGTCCAAAGTTTGGG
>NC_133769.1:78751894-78757729 GCF_003597395.2 Chelonoidis abingdonii | reverse complement strand
AGATGATCATATTGGTCCCTTCTGACCTTAAAGTCTATGACTCTCTAAATAAAAGAAAGTTATTGCACAAAAGGGCATGCACAGTAGACTTTCTGAAAAGCAGATCATTGTTAAGGCTGATCATAGAAAAACTGCTAATTTTTTGGCCTTGCAGATTCTAATCACAAAGCTAAATTTAAAACAATTAGTAAAACCAGTGGCAGGTCAGTTTCTGAACTGCAGTCATGGTCCTACTGGACTAGTGAGCTCAAGCAGCCCAGGCTAAATCTATAATATTTTTGCCTCTTTGCCTCTACATATATAGTAGCTACTTTGCCTTTCCATTTGCACTGCTACAACTTTGCCTAAATCCTGATCATATCTCCTCAACTACTGTAAATCTATAACTTTGACCCTAACCATATTCAGCCTCTCTTCAGAACTCTTCCCTGGTTTCCCATCAGTGTCTGCATAAAATGTAACCTCCCCATCCTCGATTTCTTGGTGTTCCACAGCTTAACTCCCCAATCTTTCTGTTTTATCGCCTTTCACTCTCTCCTCTCCCTCTCTATAAACTTCACAGTTAACCACCCTCTTCATATGCTCCTTTGGCTTATATTCTCTCTGTCTCCTTTCACACAATCCATTAAATACTGAACCTTCTGCTATGCTTGACCCTCAATTTCTTCAGGTCCTTGACTTAAAACAGATTTCTTCAAGAGCCTGTAACTTCAATTTCCCCATCCAACTCAAAGAAATTTTACAAAACCTGATGGAAAGTAGATCCAAACAGAAACCGTGGAACTAACTAGATGCATGCTGAGTTTCACTGTTCCATCATTGCATTTACTGTTACATCCTGTTCCCATCCTACATCTGAACCCAATATAGCCATATTTTTTGGGACTGTTTCTCCTTACCATCTGTAAAACACTTGCAGAGGAAAAACTTGGTGAATTTTTACCCCATAATTAGTTGGTGTTGGAGGGGAGGCCAGTACCGGAGGTTAGAAGTAGGGGTTTGTATAACATTTGACTGGTATTCAACAAGAACCAAGTCTAAGATTTATATTCTAAAGCTGTTCTATACAATAATTTGCTAAATATATTTATACGGTATCAGTAGACAGCAATGATTAATGCAACAGCTTTGGGGAGAAATTTACTACTAAAATTGTTACAAAATTATCATCACAGTAATGAATTAACATCATATTAGCAAAGTGTTACATTTGCGTGGTGTTTCATTTGATACTTTTGGAGTACAGTTCAAAACTGACACAGAGAGGGGCCTTCATAAAGCAAGTTGACATGTTTTCCATTATCATGGAATTAATAGGTCTTCCTGCATTAACTGTTAGTGGCCTTCAATACTTTTTTGTGCGTGTTAAAAAAAAAATTGAATCTTAACAAGAAATTCTGGTAGGATCTCACTAACTTGCTCACTCCAAAACAATATTCCATAGTCTCTTGCATTTTGTAAACAAAGATTTAATAGCAGAGAGTTTTAGCAAGGCCCTGTAATAAGACATCACTACTTTTCCCAAACAGGGAGCATTGCCAGTGTATTATGAAACATTATCATTAATAATTAAAAACAAGCTTCTTGAAGCAATTAACAGCTTGGATTTTGCTATGTTTACTTTTTTGACTTAAATAAGTTTTGCAAAGTTTAGTAATTCCAGGTAAGCATCCCAATAATTTGTGTAAATTGGCTGTTATATTTTACGGCTACAGTCCTGCCATTGATAACATACAGGAATGGGGTGCCGTAACAGGGGGGCCAGAGGGCCAAGGCCCCATCACTTTTAAGGGCAAGTGACGGTGGGGGGAGAGAGGGCAGAGAGGAGTGAGCAGGGGGCAGGGTCTCAGGGAGAAGGGGCAGCACAGGGATGGGGACATGGTTCAGGTGCCAGTGTCCCCTCCATCTTAGGGAGCTTCCACCACCCCTGTACAGGAGCACTGATGCTCCAAAGCAACAATATGCCTGATGGTGAGAAACTAAAGAATCTTCATTTAGTTAATCTATTGAAGAGAAAGCTAAGAGGTGAGTCGATCACAATCCACAAGCAGGGAAGAGATTTCTGATAGTAGAGGGCTCTTTAAACTAGCAAAAAAAAAAAAAGATATAAGAGCCAATGGTTAGAAACAGAAGCTAGATAAACACAGACTAAAATAAGGTCTGAATATGAATCACTGGAACAACTTGCTTAGAGGTGTAGTGGGTTCTCCATCACTTGTCTTTAACTCATGATTGGTTATCATTCTAAAAGATAAATGATAGCTAAAATGGAAGTTATGGACTTGATGCAGAAATCATGGGCTATGGGGGTCTTCTTGGCTTGTGTTATGCAGGAGATTAGACAAAAATAATCTGAATTTTTTCTTTTGGCTTTAAAATATATGAATTCTGAGTAAAGAGGTCACCTCTTAGAGTGAAAGGGTAACTCATTCTCCATAACCATTCTGCCCATAACCTCCTTGAATAAGAATTCTTCTTAAAGGTGCTGATTCTAATTCTCACTTAAAAATGAAAATACCTTTCCAACGGAATAAAGTCCACCCGTGCCTTCATCTATAACATAGATTAGCCACTGGATCATTATTGACACTGGTTACAATGTTTGGTCACAAATGCCTTTGTAGCTAATAATCTAGTGGTGTGGCAGATCTTTTGGTGTTGTAACAAATATTCTTAAATTTGTTGCTTGATTTTAATTTAAAAAAGAATATCCTCTCCTTGGGTTTGTAAACAGTGTATGACTTTTTTATGTTCCTGGATACATAATGTTTTGAGCTATTGCCCAGTAAATTAACAGAATTCCATTTCTGAAGACAAATAGGGAGAAGTGACTTGTGGAATAATACGTTATAAAGGACTGGAAAAATACAGTATAAAGTATCCTTTTTACTGAAGTTTAAAGTGTATTTACAATGCTTTAACACAAAAATTAGTTTCTCTCCTTTCTAAACATTTTAACTTGATGTGATAGAGATTTAAAGTGACGGTGCTAATTATAATAATGTCACTTCTGAAAATTAATAAAAATTTCCATTAAGAGCTCAGTGATTTAAGTTGTTAAGGTGCAGGATGCTATTAAATGGCAACCTCATGCATTTTAATAGCTGTGTAATTCTGAATAATTTGAAGGAGAGTGTTAAACATGTTTATGATATTGTTAAAGATGCTTTTAACACAGTAGGTACTTCATACACAATTCATTGAGGCTACAAAATAGAAATTGGAAATCAGGGTATAGGTTAAATCATTTGAGAGGCTTGGTAATTAAGCTAGTTAGCAAGCTCACAAAACCATCACTTCTCCACATCAATGCATTTAAATAAGTGTATATCTGTAGGGTGACCTCATGTCCTGGTTGGATGCTTATTCTTTGGAGACACTCCCCAAACACCAGCAAATTTTATTGCTTGAAACTAGGGTTCTGGGTTCTGACTTCAACATAGCTGAACATACTTTTCCTCTCATTTTCTTCATCTGAGCTCTCTACTGCCTCATGACTTCCCACTAACCCGCCCTCCAGTTTCCTATTCCCTAGGAATCTTGAAAGTCCCTTTTCAAGATTCAGGGACTTCTGTGCCCTATTAGGGGCACTGCTGTCTCTGTGCTTGGCCTGGTGTTGCCTGCTTTTAACCAACTCACAGCATCCTTCTTTGGAATGGATTTTGGAGTTTGGCCCAGAACATACTGGGGAAAGAAGGTGAGGCATTTGTTGAAGCATGGAGGAATGTAGTAACTATGGAGGAACAGTGTAATCTCCTCCTCTTGCCCACATTTGGTGATACGTGTCGTCTTAGCCATACCTTTGGATTTTCTTTGCAATATACACCACAAAACCTATCCCTCAGAGCTCTTCCTCCTCTTTGGTAAATGCTCTCCATGTCCCAGCAGTTAGCTGAAAGTGACTTACCAGCTTCAAAATCCTCCAGAGTAACACATTCTCCATCCTTGCAAGCTGGTGAAAGGAGGGGCAGGTGTCCCTGATCAAATTTGAAAAATTTGGCCGTCCTATGTACTGAGGAAGTTCAGCACATCTTTACAAATTGTAGTTTTGTTTCCATACTTTCATACTAAGGAGTACAGTACTAGTATAAAACAAAGATCTCAAGTAGCATACCATATGCTATTTTAATATAGAATGGTCAACAGAATGTAGTTGGCTGAGAACGTGTGTCTTCATTTGGCCTCTCAGGCTGCTGAAAACTTATATGCTGAACTGCATAAAAAAGAGGTCAAGGAAAGACCAAAGTACGTTATGCTGGCTGTTCATCTCCTCTAGGCAGAGTTATGCAAAACACACGTAACTTTGCATTTTGTTCTGAATGGAGTTACTTTAAGTAGAACTTTTGCCTTTTCTACTATGTAATTTTGACCTGGCTGGAAGTGTAGATAACTTAGTTTTGGGCTAAGTGGAATAAAAAGTTAAAGTTAAATCACAAGTTAAATTCTGAAGAGATTGGTCTATAATCAGTATTAGTTTTCCTAGTATTGTGGGTTTGTTGTAATCTTCTCCACAAATGTGTCTGATAGTAGAGGGCTCTACAGTCTAGGCGCCAAAGACACAACAAAATACAATAGCTGAAAGTTGAAGCTAGGCTAATTTGAACCAGAAATGAGATGGAGTGAATACATTTTTAACAGTAATTAACCATGAGAACAACTTACCAAAGGATATAGTGGATTCTTCATCAGTTGATGTCAAATGACTTTTTTTTCTTTTTTATCCTAAAGGAGGACCTCAGCCTCTTAACCCTTTATCAAAGGTTCTGATTTTACTAAAAATACCTGTACTGACTCAAGACATGGGATAATAAAGAAACTCTAGAATGGGTCTAGTAAAAATGAAACTGTGCATTATCTACTTAGATACGATCTTCAAAATAGAAGCTAAGTAATAAGATGTACTTGGGGGAGAAGACAAATAGAGAAGAGGGAAAGGGGTGAAGGCTTAAGGCACTCTGTAGCTGGGAAGATAAGAGAAAAGTGTAAAACCAGTGCTAGAAATGAAAACAGAAATCATGGAGTAGACAGATGTAAGTTGGCATCTAAGGACTGCCAAGTGAGCATTTTTTCCATTAGCTGATGATATCCGTACTTCTGAGGTGGCAAAGAGAGAGACTCAGTGGATATGTAGTGTCTGGGAGCACTAGATGGGACAAGGGTAAAGAGAAAATGACTATTGATGTTAGAATTCAGTTCACTAATTAGGTGCGTTTGGCTTCTAATGAAATTGAATTATTGATGTCTTTTATGTAACTTAGAAAGGAATGGGTAGGTGGCAAGTAAATAAAAGAACTAGTTAACCAATCTTGAAGTCAGTGTATATGATCTGCTGTTACATCTTAAAGTACAGTAAGAAATGTTCTCTTGAAAAGAATTCCATATGAAATAATGTAATATCAAATGAAAGTATGCAGCTAGTATCTTAGAAACAGGATCAGTAAATGCAGAAGTACATGACAAATTTCTGTAGTGTTCACAAGATATAATATACATATCTACAGCTTCTTAAAATCACAAAACCTTGAACTCTTAGGCCTGGTCTACACTAGGCGTTTAAACCGAATTTAGCAGTGTTAAACTGAATTAACCCTGTACCTGTCCACACAACGAGGCTCTTTATATCGATATAAAGGGCTATTTAAACCGATTTCTGTACTAATCCCTGACGAGAGGAGTAGCGCTGAAATTGGTATTGCCATGTTGGATTAGGGTTAGTGTGGCTGAAAACTGATGGTATTGGCCTCTGGGCGGTATCCCACAGTGCACCATTGTGACCGCTCTGGAAAGCAATCTGAACTTGCATGCACTGGCCAGGTAGACAGGAAAAGCCCTGCA
>NC_133769.1:78658184-78751794 GCF_003597395.2 Chelonoidis abingdonii | reverse complement strand
GGGAGACTGTGGGAACTATGGAATAGCTACAGGATAGCTACCCACAGTGCAATGCTCCGGAAATCGACGCTAGCCTTGATACATGGACGCACACCGCCGAATTAGTGTGCACTCGACTTTATACAATCCATTTTACAAAACCCTTATGGGTGTTTCATGACTTTTTATGTAACTTGCTCTATAGATGGAAGCTCTTTGGAAGGTATGTGTTGCAAGCAGATGTTACAATATTAAGATTAATCAGTAACATTTCTCAGCACACAGTGGAACACTAACTTGGTAGGCTGAGAGGGGGAAAGGATATGTGGAAACCACAAAGGGAAAGGATACCAAAATGGTTGAACTAGCTCTAATAATGTTATACTGGTACATAAAAACACAACTTGCAAAATGAAATGTGCAAAATAACTAGCTCTTTTGCAGGTTACAGTTATACATCTGATTACACAAGTTCTAACTAATCTTACTTTGCACAACTACCTTTTCTGTTAAAGGGTGCCTGGCAGTGTTACGTATTCCAACATTGTTGAGCATGTATATTTTTTCATGTTCTGCTTCTCTTAACCGGTTATGAATCATATACTGGGATTAATGAAGTAAAAACCAATTTGGCATTACAGCTTTAGGGACCATATGGGAAACCAAGGTAGCCCTTGATGAGTACATGCATTCGGTGGGGAGTGCTGCCTGCATTGAATTCTGCATGTTCAGTGGATCAACATCTACTCGATGTGGTTAGTCTCATGGGATTGACAAGAACCGAGGCAAAGCCATTGTTTTTGCAAAAACCAACAGGGAAAGACTGTAAAATTGAAACCATTAGCAATTTTCTGAGGTACTTGAATGGCGTACAGTGAATGCAGCATGTGTGATTGTGTGGCTGTAGACAAGCTAGACAGCTGTGTGGCTCAGTGCTTTGGTGTAGACACTACCTACGCCAACTGGAGGAGTTTTTCTACTAGCATAGCAATCCACCTCCTGGAGAAGCAGTAGTTAGGTTGACAGAAGAATTCTTGCATCCACCTAGCGCTGTCTACAATGGGGATTAGGTTGGTTTAACTATGCCACTCAAAGGTCTGGATTTTTCACACACTCTGAGCAACATATATAAACTTCATATATTACAGCATGTATATAACACATGTATATGATTTCATATATAAACAGTATGATGGGAAATATATTTTGTGTGTGTATATCTGTATATGTATCTAGAAAATTCTCACAGCAGAATGACTGACCAAGTATTATTTTATCAATAACAATTGGTTAATAACATAGTAAATGCATCATGATTGTTTAATAACTTAGATTGGTTAATAATTAAACCACATAGTGTTTTAAAGAGCTGCAGGAGATGCAGAACAGCCACTTGTAAAGAGCCACTTGCAGCTTGGGAGCCTCAGCCTGAGTATCACCGCAATAGAGTGCGGCTGTGTCTCTATAGTATTCTGGCAGTGTTATACAAGAAACTTCCAGAGCTCAGAACAGGGTCCTTTTAAAAACTTAAATACATTTAGGGGCTAGATTGAGCCTTTTGTTTCAGCCCTGAATATGGAACAAAAAGTAGCTGCTTTACTCCAGGAGACTCAACAAGAGTCACAAATCCTAGGCGCTTGTCTTGTACCAGGTAGATATGGAGCAGCTGCTGTCACTGCCTGCCCACTTGCTAATGAGTGGCGTGCAGCCCCTGATCAGCTCTGTTACTCTCTACCCCAGCATCATCCCTAAGGATGATCCAAACAATGAAGCAGTGTGTGTGCTGTCCTGTGCATCCACCCAGAACAAGACAATGTAGCCTTAAATAGATGAGACAAAATTGTCCTGTTTAGGAGAACCATGAAAAGGTCAATTTAAAAATGAAATGGTTAGTGATAGTTTAGATCCTGTATTTAAAACATGCGATCTCCTTAGCTGTTATGTTTTTGACAAATAAAAGGGTCTCTGATACAGCACTGACTCAGTCATTGAAAAAGCAGCAAAGAAGTGACTGAAATCCAAGAAATATACAGATGCTCAAATGAAATTACCTGCCTGGTGATTTATTTTTCAGCCTTACTGTATCATTTTTTTTAATTGACCTGCCACTTTTGATCCACACTGCTGTAATGTTGTCACCAGATCCTTATGCACAGCTATATTTGGTCTTTTTCTCAGCCCTCCTGATCTGAGAAAAGGGAAGCGATGGATATTTTCCAGAGCCCTTGAAAACTAGATGATATTTTTGTCTGCGAGACACTTCTTTTCAAAAAGAAAATCAACCTTCTATAAAATAATCATTATGGGGTCTGGTCTAATTTTTAGGGTGGTGGCAGAAGTCAGCAGCTGGTCATAGATCAAAGGACTAAAATAATAGATTCTTTAAAATCAAAAGTCAGAGGCCATGGTTTCTGCCCCAAAGTCACTTTTTGTTGTTTACAGCACATGTGTGTATTATTATTTATACTATGTTGGCATCCAAAGATCCCAAGCAGTACTGGGGGCTCTTGTACAGTCATGAATGAAGTTGTGGTCTCCATCCCAAAGAATTTAAAATCCTGATCCAAATAGAGTAATATAAGCTACCCCCAACATGCCTCTACTAATACTAGCCTGATAAACCCTAGCCTGTACTTCACCACTACTAAACCAATTAATACAGGGTTTGAGCAGCGTCAAATGGCTTTTGAGTATTGTTTTACCTATATGCCATTTTCTCCTTCTAACTTCTATGCAACTACATATCATCCATATAAACTTCTAGGCCCTGCAGAACCTCACTCATTTTGCTTTGGCTGGGCTGACCTCATATACCGTGTTGGTTCCCTGTTGCATTACTGCCTGAGAAACGCAGTGATCCCAAGATGTCCCTTTTTTTGGATTTTTTTCCTTCCTTGTTCCCATGGTAGTATTTTCTTTGCTGCCCTTGCACCACAGTTCCACAGTTTTCTTATTATATTACTTGTATTTTCACTTGCTCAGATTGCCATGCCAGCTGTTCCACACAGTCCAGATTTAGCTCAGATATTAACTGTGTTTTTTCTAAAACTTCCTCAGTGCTTTTCCTTATATACCAAAGTCACAATGTCCTCTACTTATAATAGCTTCCACATTTTCTCTGGGCCTCTGCAGTGTTAGCATGCCCTGTTTGTGTATTGCAGATCTTGTGAGAATAATATGCTTGTCAAACCTCTGAAGAACAAAGTCACAGTGATTCTCATGTCCTTCCTTAGTGAAGGCAAGTCGCTCATAAATAATTTCAGCCTCTGTCCTTGATACATAAAATAATGAGCTCACCAGTACTTTACATTCTGTATGTTAAGCTTTGTTGTGATTCAGAATATGGTGAAGTGTTCCTTCCACTGAGACCACTTGTGGGCTTATTAAACTGAATGTCTTGTGCAAAGTTGAATCTGACCTATTTTCCTTTCTCTTATGTATGTTGATTCAAAATGGGTTAACTCCCTGACCCCACTGTTGTGTGATAATGATCAAGAATCACAGAAATAGCCACTTTCTTCTAACACTGAACAAGGAACTTTATTAGAATAACAAAAACAGTATTCAGGATAATGCTATTCTATATTTCTCTCTCTGCTCCACTGTAGAGCTTCTGCCTGTATAGTCTTCTTTAGCTCCTCTCTCGCCTGGTTTCTTGATACAGATTTAAAGAAATAGTACACAAAACCTCACACTCTATTTATTTACTTCTCATAATTATGAAATCTCTTTTACCAGAAAGTGTCCTTTACCAATGGGAATAAGCTTACTTCCCTCAAACTTAGATTAAAACGTGTCATTATCTTTGATGCTCTACACTGCATTCTTTGTAAGGTAATACTATCTATCTTGTAGCTCTGTATCTAGAACACACATGCAGTATTCCAGATAGGATCTAAAAATACTGTGTAGTAACCATATTGCCTCTTTAATACTAATCAGAGGGGTTAAAGCTTTGCAATCAACCTGAGACTTGTGAATTGTTTGTTTTATCCTTTTCCAGTGGTAGCGTAAATGTTGATTTTTGTGATGCAGTGTTTGAAATGCTGTTCTATAAAGGCAATCATTAAATGTTCAGAACATAGTTCATCAAAAACACTTTGCAGGGGAATTTAAGGGTCCAGTAAAGTTCAAACAGATTTTGCAGCTAATAGTATTTTATTTTTGGTTTCATAGAAAATACACCTCTATCCCAATACAATGCTGTCCTCAAGAGCCAAAAAATCTTACCGCGTTATATCGAACTTGCTTTGATCTGCTGGAGAGTGCAGCCCCGCCCCCCTGGAGCACTGCTTTACCCCTTTATATCTGAATTCACGTTTTATCAGGTCGTATTATATTGGGGTTGAGGTGTACATATCATATGATAAAAGCCATAATGCTGTCTTGTATACTGTAATGCTATTTTGGTACACAGCTTAACTAGCTCTGTGGCAATATCATCTCTGTATACTGTTAAACTGCTCGGGTTGGTATTATAAGGAATGTACAAGGTTAATGAGGTTAAAGAAAAAACAAAGGCCTTAGATGATATGATCAATAAACCCTTTCTTTGTGTTTCAAAATTGAAGTCTTTTTGACAAAAGAATCCATAGAAAATAATATTGCATCAAGTAATTTTTAAGATGAATAAATGTAACACATTTGATACAATTTTAATTTGTCTAAAAGAAAATAATCCTGGAGTTGTTCTTCTTTATCAGTTTAATTTTTTGTTGTGTAAAATATTTTAAATCCTCGCAGCAACTGATATGCCAGTTTTTTATTATTCAGACTGTAGGTAACTGTGTATGGCATTGTGTTGTAGCAAAGAAGGCAGCTCTCATATGAAAAGTAGGTCACACACAATTTCCTTCCATTTCACAATGAAAGAATTGGAAAATGCAGTTTCTGATGGTTCTATTAAAGTCACTCTGTAATTTGTGGTCTAAGAGTATATAGTGCTTGACTGCAACTGAGCGTGATAGGTTGCTGCATAGTTAATACCTGTTTGTGGAAGTTGAAATTAAGATGCATGCAGAACGAAATATGCTAAAACTAAATCACAGGTTTTACAATACTGCCAGCTAATATACAGAAATCTGATGGAGGCAAGGCTTAAGAAACCTCAACTTAATGCTTTTGAATCTTAGAACTGTGTGAGCTCTAGATGTTGATAGCATTTTCTGTATCTCCCAATCGTGTGCAACAGGCTACTAGATTTCAGAGCTTTGCATCAAATTAGAATATTTGATGAAGATTTTAACCGTTTGGTACATTATGGTGGTAAAACTAAACAGACTTTTTCTCCCTCTTCCCCAACCCCCAACACCACCGAACACTTGAAGCTCCCTCTAACTTGAAGTGAAGTTGAGTTTTCAGCACCTTTGATGATCAGCCTCTTAACTCTCTACCATCTCATCAGAACATAAACATAAATAACATACGAGAGAGAAAGCAGCAGAGAATCCTGTGGCACCTTATAGACTAACGAGAGAGAGAGAGAGGGAGCAAGAGAGGGAGTATAGGCCATTGAAAGTGATGTGCAAAATACATTTAAAAAAAAAAAAGTCATGACTGTTCTTCTCTGGAGAAATTCAAGTTTTCCAGACACTAGGGAGTTTTTTTCAGGCTAGACAAGTCCTGAATTTTAATAAAGAAGACCACTCATATTTTTCCTTTTAGGACATAGGACTGGAAGGGACTCCTGGGTCACAGATTCCAACTGCCTGCTATCTCAGGCAAACCCATCTTGTAAACACATTCAGAAACTTTTGCAAGCCATGTTTTTAAAATGGGACAGAAATCAATGGGATTTAGGTGCTTAACATGCTTACGCACTTTTGAAAATCCCACTAGACATTTTGTCTGCATCTTTAGGCAGTGAAATAACTTTTTTTGTAACTCTAGCCCTAAATTCACCTAAAATGAAACTTTTATGTAAGAAGGATATGCCTTAATCTTTTACGGAGAGTACTGCTTTGCAATGTTTATTTTATCTATCCACTCTGAGAAGGATAATTTGAAATTGGTAAGAATATGTTTCATTTGCATACTCTACGTTATCTGCAGATAATCAACTGAAAATGAGCTTGGATCTACAAGTAGGGGAAATGTAAGTAGCAGTAGGGAGTTTATGTTACTTCTGTTTGGCATTGTGTGACTGATAATGGAATACCGTGTCCACTTCTGATGTCAACAAGTCCAGAAGGATGTTGATAAATTAGAGAGAGTTCAAAGAAGAGCCATGAGAATGATCAAAGGATTGGAAAACATGGCTAATAGTGGTTGATAGACTCTTGAAGCTCAATCTATTTAGCTTAATAAAGAGAATGTTAAGGGGTTACTTGATCACAGTGTATGTGTATCTACATGGGGAAAAACATTTTGATAATGGGCTCTTCAATCTAGCAGAAAAAAGTAGAACAAGATCCGATGGCTGGAAGCTGAAATGTGACAAATTCAGACTGAAAATAAGATCCATGTTTAACAGTGAGGGAACAATTTACTAAGGGTTGTGGTAGATTCTTCATGGGCAATTTTAAAATTAAGATGGATGTTTTTCTAAAAGACATGGTCTAGTTCAAACAGAATTTGATTCAAGGAAGTTTCTTGGCTTGTCCAATGCAGAAGGTCCGGCCAGTGTCCCTTCTGTGAATCACAACTTGATCTTATTAGTTTGTAGATCTGGTATAAGTGCATGAAGCAGGCACCATCAATATCTGCATGAAGTGGAGAATAAAAAAAAACAATTAGATTACAATTGTCTATGTAATAATAAACCTTTGCATGTCTTTCATATTGAATCCTATTTTGTCTTTAAATAGCTAACATTGTCATCTATAAACAAGAGTTCTAGTAACTGTACACCCCATACTATAAAATGGACAGCAATGTAGATTTATTAGAACAGACTAAATTTAAGTACCTCAGACACTATATTAACCAGAAACTTTATAAAAAGAAAAAATGAATTATTGTAAAGGAGACCATTTCCTTCCAACAGTCTGTCTCTCTGCTACAGCTTTCGTCTCTGCTTCCTACTGGGTCATTTAGGAAAAAAACTCAGATTGGGCCTGATCCTGTCACATGCGGAGCCCACCTCCTGCAAGATACTACATGTCCTCAGCACTCTTTCATGTAAAGTGAGATGAGGGTGCACACGCACTCAAGATTAGGGCTGATCTGAGGTTTTCACTTTGTGTTTGTCCTCTCTTCTCCTTTTTCTCCTTCCCTCCCTCCCTCTACTCCTACCCAAAGGTGGTTTGTTCAATGTTTACATCTGACTACATTTCTTTTATCCTGATTTTGGACCCAAACAGGATTGTTGTGGCTACCTCTTCTTCAGCCATGAATGTGTTTAATTACGTGTGTGTGTGTGTGTGTGTGTAATTTTTTTTCTCCTAGCTTGGATCAGGAAAATGTACACTGTGTGTTCTTTTATTTAAACCAAAGTCTAGCAATATCTGAGTTACACACTTGTTGTTCTTCCCACTATCACAAATGACTATTAAGTTCTTTCCCTACTTCTACAGTAACTTCTTTCTTGGATGAGGAGAGGAGCAGGGTAAGCAGACTGCGTTCCTTGTTTTCCTTGTTTTATGATTCTTAATCCTAAAACAAAAGGCTCAGCATACAGAAGAGAAGAAAACAGATCAAATAGATCAATACTAACGAGACTGGAGTTTAACAGGTTTACTACCTCGTGCTCTGGCGCCACAGAGATTGTAATAGAGATCAGAAGCATGCATATTTCTCTCCCTGCGAAAATACACCCAAATTTGGCTTACTAATAAGTCTCTGAAAATCAAGTGATTGGTCGATCATTAGAGGTTGGCATCACAATTCTCAGAACATTCCTTTTCCGACTAATATGCTTCACAATCCACTCTTCCCCTCCCCACAGAGGTCCATGCTAGCAACACTGAGCATATTCTACCCCTGTAGTACTCACTGAGTGTCCCCCAGTCCAGAGCTTTCCTGCAATTTCGCCTCTTGGCAACAAGGGACAGTTGTGTCATTGGGCACCAGTAACAGAGAACAGGGGTAGAGAACTCTCTCCTGTGCTCTCAATTCCCACCCCCTGCTGGCATCCAGATAGTGTGAATGATGACAAGGAAACAGTCAAGCTTGAGTGGAGAGGGGTCAGGAGCAGAAGAGTAACAGGAATAGGCTATGGGGGATATGAGTGAGCAATCAGGAGATGGGGTTAGGTGACTGGACAGAGTAAGCAGGCACAGAGTATGGACTGAAGGGTCTCTAACCACTAGATTCCACTCTTCAGCAGAACATGGATTTGAACCCAGGATGAGTCACTTTCTCCTCCTGTCATAAGATATATGTGAAACCTACTGAAGAAGTGAATGTCTAACTCCCCACTAATTACTCCCCCCCCACAGGATAACAGCCTACTACTACTATCTGTCAACCTATTAAATGAAGTGATAGAAAAGTTCTGGATCGGAACATCCTGACCCAGCAGATGACTCATGCTGGGGTCAATATGTGTTTTCATGATGGACGTTCTTCAGTTTACTTTTTTAAAAAATATTGTATTTTGTATGTCTTTTCCTATGTTAAAAGAACATATCTGAAATAATATGTGATTATGTAATTCTAATGATAATGCACATATGCTTGAGAACTGAATTAAGTTTACACAGGCAGCCTTCATTCTGGCATTTTCATTTTTTTTTAAGTGGTTACCTATGCAGCCTCAGTAGTCAAATGTAGTTGGCTCTTTTATACATAATATAATTATATGTTCAATGTTTATGACAATGAGACCCTGATCCTTGATTGAGTCCTAGAGGTGCTGCTGTGATCAGAGTAACAGACATTTAGCTTTGAACAATTATCCCATTTTAGCTTTCATGTCTCTACAGATTGGGAGAGACATAAAGAATAGGTTATATGTTGTTCTGATTTTCTCTCTTGGGTTATTATTTGACGTAGTTGCTTGTATCTCACAGGAAGAGAAATCCAGCATCCTCACAATACTCAGATGGCACAAATTGTAAAATCGCCCATCGGCACTTGGGTTATTCTTCTGAAATTAATGCATTGACACAATATTTGCATATGTAATAAAATAAATGTTAAGTATTTTCTTATGGGCGCTATGCTACATTCCATGGCAGAAAGTTAGGAGCTGTGAGAAAAAGAGAGAGAATGTTCTCCAGTTTTTTGACCTAATACTGCGCAGTGTTCAGTGCTTTCTTATAGGGGTAATCTCAGCCCCCTTTGGTCTCTTTCTCTACTCCAACCTGTCATAGGTTATCGTTCATATTGTATCTCAGTTTAGCATTGCTCCCTATCCCTAACACCTTATGGACTGGAGAAGCAATTACCTTGGAAATCTATTTTTTATGTAATAATTTTAAAACATGATGTAAATTGACATGTAGGAGGAGGGCAGATTATGAATTCCTTGAGCAACAAAGCATATCCAGAAGTCTATCTTATATAGATGCTTGAATATAAATTAACTGCCATATTATTCTGCTATCATTGGGACTATATCTGTTTCATATGAGGTGACCTATTTTTTTTAATTAAAAGGGTCCTTTTAATGATTCTGGCAGACTTTTATATAAGAATTAAGATCACGAAGAACAAATGTGTGGTTAGGTTAAACTCCTAATTAATATTATGGTTTAAATGTCAGTCGTGTGGCAAAATGTTATTAAATTTCTTCAAAAGATCCTGAACAGTGTCAGAAGCATAGACTCATAGGGTTGGAAGGGACCTCAGGAGGTCATCTAGTCTAACCACCTGCTCAAAGCAGGAACAATCCCCAGATTTTCATCTCAGTTCCCCAAATGGCTCCCTCAAGGATTGAACTTACAACCCTGGATTTAGCAGGCCAATGCTCAAACTATTGGGCTATCCCTCCCCCTGCAACATAGGCATAGAGAACCCTACTAGATATGGAAATGGATTGGGACTCTGAAGACCTGAATTCCATTCTCAACTTTTCCACTGGCCCACGGTGCGGCCTTGCTTAAGTCACTTCACTTCTCTGTGCCTCCATCTTTCAGTATCTTTCCAGATCTATGGTTGAAAAGCTCTATTTAAGAGTCAGGTATTATTATTTGATGATCTTGCCCTGTAAAGGAGATGAGTAACAAACAGTACATCTGCCAAAGTGCATGCATATATAAGGGGAATGAAGAGCAACTTTTTCTTACACTTTCCCAAGCCGGTAGCTGCCCTACAATTCCTGGGGCTTTTAATCTAACACAGAAAAGCATAACAAGAACCAACATCTGGAAATTAAAATCTGACAAATTTAAGTTAGAAACAAGGCACAGTTATTTAATAGTGGAGGGAAGTGGTGGATTGTCCATTTCTTGGGATCTTCAAATAAAGACTGGAAGCTTTGGGATTGGTACAGGGATGAAATTCTATGATCTGTGTTATACAGGAAGTCAATGTGTCCCTTCTGACCTTAAATCCATGATTGGCTGTCTGTAGTATCAGGAGATGTGGCTGACTGGTGAGGATGTGGAGTAGCAAAGATTGCTGCAGTACCTTACACTACAGTTGCTACTGTTTAGCTCATTATTAGGGCCCTACCAAATTCACGGCCATGAAGAACATGTCACAGACCATGAACTCTGGTCTCCCCCAGTGAAATCTCATTTTTTGCATGCTTTTACCCAATACTGTACAAATTTCATGGGGGAGACCAGCATTTCTCAAACTGGGGGTTGTGACCTAAAAGGAAGTTGCAGGGGGGTGTCACAAGGTTATTTTAGGGGAATAGCAGTATTGCCATCCTTACTTCTGTGATGCCTTCAGAGCTGGGCAGCTGGAGAATGGTGGCTGTTCTCCAGCTGCCCAGCTGTGAAGCCAGCGCCGTCACCAGCAGCGGTGCAGAAGTAACGGTAGCAGTACCGCAACCCACCCTACAATATCCTTGTGACACAGTCCCCTCAACTTCTTTTTGGTCAGGACCCTACAATTACAACACCATGAAATTTCAGATTTAAATAGCTAAAATAATGAAATTTACAATTTTTAAAATCTTATGACCAAAATGGACTGTGTATTTAGAAGGGCCCTGCTCATAAATTAAAGTTGGCTGAGTCAGTATTAACATTCAGATCTCTCTGCTCAGCATTTTTGGCTTCCTTAAATTGCTCTGACAACAACTCCAGAAACCTGTGAGATCCCAGTTGCCTATAATCCTGCTGAATCAGAGCTGGCATAGCAAACTGAACCAGTTACCTGATGTCCCACATATCTGATCGGGCTCCCCTATCCCCATTTAGGAGCAATGCTATTTGCCCTGTTTTTTTTGCTCCACACTAAAGCTTATGGGGATTTTTAGTCCTCGTCATTCCCCCTCTCTGGGATGGCAAATCGCTTTTGTTAATGTACTCCCAGTCTCAACTCAGTTCTATTAATGCAACAGGGAATTGTATTGGATTATGAAATATGTACAGCAATCCCAATAACTCTCAGTAACATTGGATCAATCCATAACATTACTAGATATACTGACTTTCAAGCAGAATTGTTTCATACGTCACTGTGATCTGCTTCACTAAGTGTGTTTTTCGTGACACAGTAAATGTTAAATATTTTCTTAGCTCTGTCTACACTAATGGCTCAGTACTTACACGTTCTGCCAAACAGTGACCAACGTTAGTGATTAGCCCAGCTTCCAAACCTTTCTCTTCTTCCCGCACCTCCCCACTCTTCCTGCCCTTCACTGATGTAGTATACAAGTCATAAAAGTCTGCCTTAGGCCACTCACATCTTACTTGGCATGGGATCCTAACAAAACCTAGGGCAGTCCCTGTCAAATGCTATACAAAATGGAAGAATACTGCCAGATAATGTTAAGTCACTCTGTAGAGCTGTGGTCCAAGGAGTTTCTATGGAACATTCATTGCTAATGAACTCTAGGGCATTGAAGATTTGAGTGGCTTTTTTCTTCAGGCTGCAACTGACGTGGTCCATTAATATCTATAAACCTAATTGAGCTTCTCTCTTGGAAAATACTTTATAATGTCTCATTTCTAATATGTGTATGCATGCATTCACTGATTGTCTTATCCCATTTCTCCTGTTTGTTCTATAATTTACTGGTATATCACAGCTATGCTTTCCTCTCTGCAGTCAGAAAAAAAATGCACTGGCTGCACAATATTTTATCAAAATGTAAGAACAGGATAGTAATGTCAGTTTTGCCTAATCATAGGCTTGAACATTGACAGTCGGATGTAATTCCTGTCTTTTGATATACAAATATCAAATAAATGTACAAGTTTTCATGGGGAATGGACAGTAGAATAAAGAAAAATCTTTTTGAGGGTGTTTTAAGCTGTCTTGCATACAAAACAATTCTTGAAACCAATCATCTTCAAATTGCAGTTAGGGTCTTTGTGTTGGGAGGCAGCAGGAATAGTTACATCACATTAAGTATTTTGTTTTTTTATGGAGAGGAAAGGTGCTTATCAGTGAGAAATTGTCCAGGAACAATTCAACCTCTTAAAAATATCCCCAGTGTTCATGTCTGCTCCTTAGTCACAGCTGTAACACATTTGTGCAGCAGTGCTTCCCCATACATTATCTCTTCTATGCCCAGAACATCCTGTACCTTTTTGTACATTAGTAATGTGCCTGAAAGCACACCCACAGATAGTGTCTTTACTTCCTCTATGAAAGAGATGTCCACATTGTGGGTAACTCAATTTAATGTGAGGAGAAAGGACGACAAACGTTGCCAGCTGTGGAGGTGACCGTTCCTGTTGGTTCTAACCTGACTTGATGCCCCCTAGTAACTGAAACGGATTGGTTGCAGTGATGTCCACCTATTCAAGGTAGATCACAGCAGCCTAAGACAGATTTTTCATTTCTATATAATATCTAGAGTGACCAGACAGCAAATGTGAAAAATCGGGACAGGGGGTGGAGGGTAATAGAAGCCTATGTAAGAAAAAAACCCAAAACTCAGGACTGTCCCTATAAAATCAGGACGTCTGGTCAGCCTAATAATATCCTGCCTGTACTTTCATATCTATATAAACTTTTTTAAATGTATGCCCCTTTCCTGAAAAGTCAAATGGAAAATTATAACCTTGCTATAGAATTTAATGGAGAATTATACTCTTTTTATAGAATTCTAAAAGTAGCTTCAAAAACTTTGATTCCATAAAATCCTATTGTTTTCATCCCCATTAATTAAATTTTATATGACTTTCCATTAGATTAAAGAAGCATATTTGAAAAGAGTCAATTTATTTTTAAAGGGCTCATTTTGAGCCCAGAATTTTTCCATATATAAGCAAGTAAATTGCTACAAGCTCAAATGGGCACCTCTAGGTCAGGTGGAAGGATAACAACTGTGAGGGGTGAGATGATATCCCAATCCATAAAGCATTTCCTTAAGGTGTGATTTCCCCACCCCCCTGAGCAACAAACATTAAGAAAACAATAAGCAATTTATAGAATAAACTATACTTCCAAAAACCCATCTAATATCTGTTGAGTGGGCTGGATTTTACATATACTTCTATCTAGTGAGTTATTCACAATTTAACCTTACCCCAAAAAAGGAAAAATTAAATCACATGGGAAGGAAAAAAGTGGAGCTGGCAGAGGAGGAAAGGTGGAAAGGAGGCTATTATGGCGCTGTAGTCTAGAAGAGGATCACAAATATCCTGACATTCAAGGCCCAAAAGACTGGCTATGAGGGGTCTGTGAATATGCTGTGACTTACAGAGAAGGGGGGAGGGGAGAGAATCACAAGTCTTCAACCCTAGTGACTAGTTTGCATCAGTTACATTTTCAAGGCTACAGTATCAGGAAAAAAACTACCCGTTTTCCTTTTCTCCTGAAAACACAGATTCTCCTACAACATTTCTAAATTCCTCAAATTAGAGGAGACCCATAGCTGTGAGCTTTGCAAACCCACAAAGACTAGCTCTGCCTGGGGGCCTACATAAGCACTAATTGCCCTAGTGTAAATGAGGAAGGGATGAATTAATGCTTCCTCTTCCCTCAACACTTTTCAGCAGGGTTGACTGGTCACAGCCCTTATAAATCCCACAGAACTTAATTGGGATGAAACTACTATGAATGTACAGAATTTTTATCAGGTTATATAGAAAGGAAACTCAGAACCTTTGGCTCAGCACAGAACTCAGAGCCCAGAAGGTACCACCTTTATGCTTCCTTTAAGATATCTTTAAGCTAGCTTTGTACTTTTGGGATACTGGGCTACTCAAGATGCTAGCGAGTATCCCAGGGTAATTTAGACAGGAACCCAGGGCCTGAAGGTGGTTGTTCACTGCCAAGTTAACTTAAGGTAAAATATGAGTGTTGCCTCTAACCCGACTCCTAATCATACACAAACTCTCTAGTTCAAGTTAAGTGGAGCTTTAAAATTGAGCTAGCTGGCCCATCAGGGGTGTGGATTGAAGCTCAAGAATCGGCAGTATTTAAGCTAGTAATGCTGTGGGGACTCAAATACTTGGCACCACTACTACAAACACTCTGTGATGCTAATGCAATCACTCTGTGCAGATTGAGTGTTGTTTTGCTCTATCACTTGAACTACAGAGACAAGGTGGGTGAGGTAATATCTTATACTGGACCAACTTCTGTTGGTGAGAGGGACAACAATCTAAACCCACTAACAACCCCTCCCCCCTCCAGCTGCTTCTTCCCCCCTTCCTTTCCTCTTTATGACTTGAGAGTATTAACGGCCACTTCGCCTTCAGTGGTCCCTTGAAATATGTTAACTGCTTATGCTAAACAATGTTCCACCTTGTATTTAGCTGTGATAATCTGAGTGTTTCCCAGACCTGAAGAAGAGCTGGATGTATGCTCCAAAGCTTGTCTCTCATCTACAGAAGTTGGTCCAACAAAAGATATTACCTAACCCACTTTGCTTCTCTGATATCCCGAGACCAACACTCATAGGTGCCGACTCCATGGGTGCCCCGGGGCTGGAGCACCCACAGAAAAAAATAGTGGGTGCTCAATGATCCTGTTGGCTTTCACAACATCCCATGGCAACAAGCTCCATATGTTGACTCTGCATTGTGTGAAGGAGTACTTCCTTATGTTTGTTTTAAACCCTGTTGCCTATTGACTTAATTGAGTGACCCATACTTATTGTTATTTGAAGAGGTAAATAACACTTCCCTATTCACTTTCCCCACACCATTCATGACTTTATAGACCTCTATCATACCCCTCTTAGTCATCTTTGTTTAAACTGAAGAGTCCCAATCTTTTCAATCTCTCCTTATATGGAAGCTGTTCCATACCGCTAATCATTTTTGTTGCCTTTCTCTATGCTTTTCCAATTCTAGCATATCTTTTTGGAGATGGGGGTGACCAAAACTGCACACAGTATTCAAGGCATGGACATATCGTGGATTTATATAGTGGCATTATATTTTTTGTCATCTTATATATCCCTTTCCTAATGGTTCCTAACGTTGTTAGTTTTTTGTTTTTTTTTGATGCTGCTGCACATTGAGTGGATGATTTTAGAGAACTATACCCAATGACACCAAGATCTTTCATGTGGTTACTGAAAATTTGAACCCATCATTGTAAAAATAGATTGTAGCCACAGCAGTACGAGTGGTGGGACAAGCTAGCTGTCCTGAGTCCATACCCATCCAAAACCCTAGGTATGTTTTGGGGCAGGTGGCCCATCCTGCTGTTCGTGCAGCTACTCTCTCTTTTTAGCATGCTGACTTTACAAGAGCTAGCTCAGTTATGTCTCCTCAAGGGGATTCACTCCTCCAGATCCAAGAGTAGACATACTCTAAAAGTCCCCAAACCCCAAGCACAAATACTTTAACAGTTATACAAAAAGATCAAACTAACAGGTCCAAATCCAGCCCCTAGGGCAGTCCAGTACACTGTCATCCCACCCACAGGCTTCTGCCATGTGTCCTCTTGCTGTGGCTACTGCTTACTACCTCCCAGCAATAGGGTGCATCTCTTCCCAGCTCTCAGCCTTCCAGTTCCATTTCTTCAGATACCTGCCATTTGTCCTTCCATCGACAGCCAGGGATGCTGGAACAATTTTTACAGTGAGGGTGCTGAGAGCGATTGAACCAAACTGTAAACCCTGTGTATGAGAAACCACTTCAAGCCAGAGGATATGAAAGCCCCTTCAGCACTTATGTCCACAGTTACTTCCCAAGTGCTGCCTCCAGCTTTCTGTTCCTGCAGCTATGTAGCCTACATTCCTTTCCAAAATCTGGTCTATTCTGACCTCAGGACATGACTTTCTTTTCTTGTAAACGGGGGATTATGGAGTCCTCTACTGGCTGGATGTTGAACTAGGTAAGAGCATCCTCTACACCCCTTCCCTACATCTCAGTTGAAGGAAGAAAATATACTTAGTGGTGAGCCAATAGGTTTATTACAGTACTGCTTCCAGATGTCATTCTCTGTCCATTTTATGGAGGAAGAGTGTTTTCTGGGAAACTTGAATTCACAGTCTCCTTATTTGGTGCTGTGTAAGAATCCTGACACTATAAAGAGAGACTGAAATGGGCCAATGGGATGACAAAGAAAACAAAATGATCAATGAATTATGAAAATTCTATTTCTTTATGGAAAAAATCTTCTGTGCTTTGAATTAAACAGTACATGGTTTTCAACATGACCTCTCATTATTGAAATCACTGGGTTTAGTCAGACACTTCCCTCAGTTAAATGCAGAGCCCCATTTGTGGAAAATCCTCTTGGGGATGGGGGGGGGGGTAGCAGTGGCAGTGTAAGGAGATGATTCAGTGCATCTCTCAAACAGACACCTGTAGAGTCCTGGCTACAAGTTAAAGATATTCTTCCCTTGAGAACTTCCTGGCAAGAGCAGTAGTCATACCTCTGGAAAACAACCTGCATGTTGTTGTAGAGTTGTTGTATTTCTCTGTACCTGTGGGACTGACTCAAACCCACTCTCGTCACGCTATTTATATGAGTGAGATTCTCACACATGCTTTATCGCTTGCAGACTGTCAGGGGGCTCAGAGTGGGTTAGGGGGGAGAATTCCCCCTGCACGGCAACTGAGGAAGGTAGCCCGAGACTGTCTTCAAAGGATTTCTTTGCAAACTCCAGTGTATGGGGCATGCCAGGGTAGAGCTAGAGATGGAAGGGGTGGAATTGCGGTGGGAATCACTGTGGAGCTTCTGGGCAGCACTGCCGCCCTTAGGCAGCCTGAGACAAGCTGCTGCATTTTAGTTAAGCTGAAGGCCACTCTGACCACTGCAGCAGCACTGTATCAGGAAGGTGCAATCATGGCTTAAAGCCCTTACATTTCCCTGGGCTGTGCCTCTAGAAGCCTGGTACAGAATTAATCTTGTATTCTTTCCCTTTCACTCTTTGGTACCAATACTATTGAGGTAATCTTAGGAGTTTCTGAGCACCAGCAGCTCCCATGTCACAATGGCTGCACTGGCTACAAGGGCAGTTGAAGGTGCTCAGCAATTTTAAAAATGTGGGCATTAAATGGTAGTGGCTTAAAACATTCATTCACTTTATATCTTAATGCTTTCACATCCCAGAAAACTGTTTACTAGAGCGATGTGGAGAAAGACAATTCCGTTTCACAGGGGATTTTGATATTGCAAAATTTGCTTTCATACCTATTAGGAACAAAAATGAAATTTTTCAAATTCTCTGAGAAAGGGAATAAAGCCCAGATTCTGAGGCAGTGAACTCTGGAAACCCATGGGTCGCTGGCCCCAGGATAATCCACACACTGGGCTGCCCTTGACACGTAAATCTTGGAAGCCTGGGCTGTCAGTGAGGCAGGTGGGTGAGAAGGCAGGAAACAAGGCATCAGGGCCACCATAAAATGTTTTGATTTCGCCACAATGTTTCATTAGAATTTATCTAACCAGCTCTTCTGGTTATCCATGACATACCCAAATATAATTAATATTTTTTAAAGTTTTTCCACCCAAACAATTTGTTTTGGTAATATACCAGTAAGCTGAAATAATTTGATCTGTCTTCATTTCTAATATAAATATCTTTTATAGACCGGTTCTTGTTAATAACTTCACTTCCAGCACCTACTTGCTGAATGTCCAGACACCTCTCCTGCTGTATATGTGGGGTGGTATCTTAGAACTTGCAGTAATTGTGGGGAAATTAAGCCTTTGATTAAAACAAAAGAAATTATCTCCAATGAGCTTCCTAAATAATAGGTATCACAAATCTACATACGTCAGTGTCCAATTAGCTTTCCTTTTTTCTGTCTTTTGGCCTTTTCCAATTTAATAGACTCAGTAAATCACCTCCAGTTTTATTTGCCCCAAAGTGTGAATAAAAGAGAACTGAGTAGGCATACATTTTTCTTTTAGTGGACTACATATTTCAGAACAGATGAAAGAACCTACTGAAAAAAATGCATTGTATTAGAAGAGCAAAAAGGAGTGAGTTATGGAACAAAACTACTTCTCTGTGCTATATTTTTGAAGACTGTGAAAATTGTCATCAGAAGTTACAGCTGAGAGACCTACCTTATGTTCTTCATTTCTTTTTAATCTAGACAGCTTTTCTCTTTTTGAAAATATAAATTGGTATTGTCATCTGTAGAAACAGTTTATATAGTTGCACTCTGCACTGATGTGTATTCAGAAAGATCAGTCATGGGTTTTTTCACTGCAGTACAGTGAAATATGCTATTGGAAGTTTAAAAGCCATATTTTGATGCCATAGATATATATTAGGCAAGCATCTGTGAAGTGATGAAATTGTGCAGAGGAAATATTAGAACAGTGAAATAGTTGGCAGAGATGTTTGCTAATATAAGGAATTCTTAAATTTGATGGAGCGTTTTTAAACTCCTCATGACAATTATACACTTCTTAATAAATTTGTGCGTGAATTTAGTATTACTGAAACTAAAAGACTCTCCTTGCTGTCTCAAGCAAGATATAGCATAGGAAGATGCTAATATGAGGTTCCCTCATAGCTCTGACCATAACTGCCTGTTCTGTTTCAGTTTTAGACCTTTTTTGAAATGTCTGCCAGTTGTACAAAACTGCGCAGTGTTTTTATATATTTATGATCTGTAGACTTATTGCAAATGGTTGTGATACATGGGTGTCACGTTGTATCATGGGGATTGAAGGATGGTAAATATGAATTTTATATGTAAAGTTTTAGTACAACATCCAGTGCTTGTGGAATTTTCCTTTTTAAAAGGTAGCTACATGAAAAATATGAACATGGTGCTAAAATTGGCACATGTGCCTCTCCTTCGTCCTCACGGTCACCCCAAGAGATGGTGGGTTTAATTGTATTGTATCAAAATATGTGTGCATATGTATATGAACATTTAATAAAGATGGATAAAGGTGAAAAGATATTGTAACATAAACCTGACATTTATAAATAAGGGTAAATGTCTTTGACTAGTAAAGGGTGGAACCTGGGTCTCTTCAGCTCTTTTTTGTGCTAAATTGGACAAACTGCTGTTGGAATACAACACCCTTTTTCAGTCCACTAACAGAACACCTCTGTTCGATGGGGATAGGGTTGCCAGGCGTCTGGTTTTCAAACAGAATCCCTGGTCGAAAAGGGACTCTGGCGGCTCAGATCAGCACCACTGACCAGGCCGTTAAGTCTGATTGGCTGCAACAGGGCTAGCAGGCTCCATGCCTGGCTCTGTGTGGATTTTGTGAAGTGGTCAGGATGTCCCTCCCCCTCCTAGGCAGAGGGGCAGCCATGGAGCTCCATGCGTTGCCCCTGCCCGCAGGTGCCACCCCGAGTGCCGACTCCGCAGCTCCCATAGGCTGGGAACTGCAGAAGGGGCAGGGCAGGGGCAGGGCAAGAGTGTTTGGTTTTCTGAAATTGGACTGTAGAGGATCCAATAGCCTGTGGTGATTGTAAGCATGTTGGCCTTTCAAACACATGTTGGTCTGAATCTACGATGTCAAATTATTGCTTCAGCTCAGGGGAAATGCTGACCTTTAATGAAAAAAAAATGTCATTAACACAATACTGGCTTTTTAATCACTGTTCATAACCAATATAAAATCTCCCCTGACCAGAAGAAATGTTTGTCTTAAGTGGTGATCTTTTAAAACAGCAAAAGCATGGAAAACGGCTGCTTGTTGGCTTTTATTCAGAGCACCCAATTTTCCACTGTATTGCAGCAACTTTTTTGCTGTTCTGACAGTGGTATTAGGCAAATGTAAAACTGATATAAAAGAAGTGGAGAATCAGGCCTTAAAATGTAACAGGAAAATGAAAGCATTGTTCAGTCCAAAGAGTGTTTCACTGAAGCACTGGAATAATGGGAAAAAAAGATGTCATGTGAAGCTTGCATACATTGAATTGTGGTGTTTACTGAATTGGAGAGAGAACGCTATGGAATAATGCCAGGTTACTGAAGTAAACTGTCAAACGTTCTGAAAACGAAGACAATTTTTATTAAGGTTGTCTTGTTCTAAGATATATATTTGATTTTTACTTTCCATCATATTTCAGAAGCCATTATCTCTTTGTGAACTCTGGTAAATCTGGTGCTTTCTATGTAAAGGGAAGGTGATTACAAGAAGGATACAGAACATAAGTAGTATGTAGGGCTTACAGAGCTTTTCTTCCGTGTGTGTGTGTGTGTGTGTGTGAGAGAGAGAGAGAGAGAGAGAGAGATCCAAAACACGTAAGATCTATTATACAAAATTATCTGAAAGAAAAGATCAGCCTTCTAAAGCTGCAATCTCTATTTGTTTAATGGAAAAAAAAAAAAAAAGCCAACTCAGAAAGGAGTCATGCCTGCGGCAGGGCCACTGGAACCTTTAGACCAGCGGACCGTCCGCCGAAATGACTGCGGTAGGTCCGCCGGAGCCTTTAGACCAGCGCACCATCCGCCGAAATGACTGTGGCAGCTCCACCGGAGCCTTTCCAGCAGCGGACCGTCCACCGAAATGACTGCGGTAGGTCCCCCAGACCCGCGTGCCACCCCGCCCCGGTAAAATAGCGCCCCCTAAAATTCTGGCGCCCTAGGCCATTGCCTAGGTCGCCTAAATGGTAGCGCCGGCTCTGATTGGATGAATGGACTGTAAGGTGGATAGAAAGCTGGCGAGATTGTCAGGTTCAATGGCTAGTGATCGATGGCTCGATGTCTACTTGGCAGCCAGTATCAAGTGGAGTGCCCCAGAGGTTAGTCCTGGGGCCAGTTTTGTTCAACATCTTCATTAATGAGCTGGATGATGGGATAGATTGCACCCTCAGCAAGTTCACGGATGACTCTAAGCTGGGAGAAGTGGTACATATGCTGAAGAGTAGAGATAGGGTCCAGACTGACCTAGACAAATTGGAGGATTGGGCCAAAAGAAATCTGATGAGGTTTAACAAGGACAAGTGCAGAGTTCTGCACTTAAGATGGAAGAATCCCATGCCCTGCTCCAAACTGGGGACCAACTGGCTAAGCGGCAATTCTGCAGAAAATGACCTGGGGATTATAGTGGATTAGAAGCTGGATATGCTTCAACATTGTGCCCTTGTTGCCAAGAAAGCTAACAGCATATTGGGCTGCATTATTAGGAGCATTGCCAACAGATCGAGGAAAGTGATTATTCCCCTCTATTCGGCACTGATGAGGCCACATCTGGAGTATTATGTCTGTAGTGGGTCCCCCCCAGAAAAGATATGGACAAATTGGAGACAGTCCAGCGGAGGGCAATGAAAATGATTAGGGGTCTGGGGCACATGATTTGTGAGGAGAGGCTGAGGGAACTGGTCTTATTTAGTCTGCAAAAGAGAAGAGTGAGGGGGGATTTGATAGCAGCCTTCAACTACCTAAAGAGGGGTTCCAAGAAGGATGGAGCTAGACTGTTCTCAGTGGTAGTGGATGACAGAACAAAGAGGAATAGTCTCAAGTTGCAGTGGGAGAGGTCTAGATTGGATATTAGGAAAAATTATTTCACTAGGAAGGTGTTGAAGCACTGGAATGGGTTACCTAGGGAGGTGGTGGTGGAATCTCCATCCTTGGAGATTTTTAAGTCCCAGCTTGATAAAGCCCTGGCTGGGATGATTTAGTTGGGGTTGCTCCTGATTTGAGTAGGCAGTTGGACTAGATGACCTCCTGACATCTCTTCCAACCGTAATCTTCTATGATTCTTGCTTTTGCAATATATACTTTTCTTTTTACTACTTTAGTTTATTCCAGGGTTTTCTTTTCCTGCTTGCCCTTAGTTTTGCATTTTAATTCCTTTTTTAAGGAATAAGAAAATCCTATGATAAATAGGCTTGGAAGTTCAGGTTATTGGTATAAGTAATATAAGGAGGCTTGGAGGAAGGCTAGTCCAGTGGTAGGACGCTAGCCTAGACCTAAGAGGCCCAGGTTCAATTCCCTGTTTAATGATGGAGTTCCTGTGTGACCTTGGGTAAGTCACTTAGTCTCTCTATGCTTCAGTTGCCCACCTGTAAAATGGGAATAATAGCACCTACTTTCCTCGCAGTTGCTCTTATGACTACTACGTTACAGACTGTGGTAATGAAGACCATATTCACTGCCAAATTCACTGCCATGAAAAATGTGTCTGACTGTGACATCAGACTTCCCCCATGAAATCTAGCTATTGGAGGGGAGGGGCAGGGGTGGAGGTGCTCCAGCCGGGTGCTCCTTCCATGTCCCTGGCTGCTTGTCCCCTCTGGGCTGGGGAGGATGGCACTTTCTCTTCCCCTGCACAGCCACTCTCTTGGGGGAGATCAGACCCACCTCCAGGTACCTCCAATGGCTGCAGGAAGCTCTGGGGCTGGACAGCAGCCACGGAGCTTCCTGAAGCTGCAGGAGGTTTCCAGAGGTGGAGGTGGTTCTGATCTCTCCTATGCTGCTGCTAGCACCTTTCAGCCGGCGGAGGTACCCAGAGGTGGGTCTAATCTTCTCCTGCTCCACCTCTGACAGTGGCCATGCAGAGGAAAAGCAAGTCCTGTCCCTCCCCAGCCCAGCCAGGACTAGCAGCTAGGAGTCCCCGGTGGGACGCTCCCAGCGGCACAGGAGAGATCAGACCCACTTCCACCTCCAGCAACCTCCTGCAGCTGCAGGAAGCTCCAGGCCTTCTGCCTTCATAGCCCAGCTCTGAAGGCTGTGCAGAAGTGAGGGCAGGAATCCCGTGACTCCCCTACAACAGCTTAACAACTCCCCCACAACCACTTTTTGGGTTAGGACACTCATGGTTACAACACTGTGAAATTTCAGATGTAAACATTTTCAAACCCTATGGCCATGAAATTGACCCAGAATGGACCATGAATTTGGTAGGGCCTTACATGTAAGTACCCTAGATTTTGCAAGACATTGATGTTAGGGGAAAATGATGGCATTTGGCACCTAAAGGAGATGCTCAACATCTAGCAAGATCTCGCTTTTCCTCCTCCTGATGTTCTTTGGCTGCAGATATTTTTCGACAGACTTTTCTAGCATGATGTCAGCCTATCTAGTTTCAGTGGAATACCTTTATCTTAGCAATGGGAAAGCAAAAAATACATATTGGCCTTCGCTCCCTCCTTCATCCCTTTAGGAATTCTTAATTCAAAATAACTTAAGGAACTGTGATCAAACTAAAGTAAAAACAACACACTTTGGCTGGAGAGAGCATATGTGGAAAATTTCAATGACAAATGTGAGTATCTCCCAACATTAGGGCATATGACAATGTGTGGAGTTGGGAGGAAGGGTGTTGTAATGCATGGTGGCTGAATACTATTTGTCAAGTACGTTATTTGACAAATTGTGCTGGTACTCATTGAATTTTTTCAATACATTTTGCTGTATTTGACCATCTCTGTAGCTAGTTGGATGCAATTGTTATATTGCCATTATTCACTGAATAATTTATGTTGAATAATTTGACTGCTTTTCCAGTATTCCAGTAGTTTTTGTTATTTAAAAAACCTGTTTATTAAACACCTTAATTATAGCAGAAACTACCAAGACCCTATTAGAATGCTTAGAATTTATAACTCTTTGTATCTTCAAAGCACTTTACAAGCCTAACTAATCGTCACAATCCCAAGAAAGGAAATTAAGTATTATCCTGATTTTACAGAAGAGGAAGTAGGAAGATTAAATGGGTTGACCAAAACTACACAGTGAGTCATCTTAGACCCAAGGGTACCTTATACCCAGGCCCCTGCTCTAACCACTAAGATGCTGTGTCTCAATACCTCACCAAAGAAAGATTTCAGTTAATGAAAATACAGGAAAAGTTACTGTTCCAGGTGCAGTGTTTACTTTGAAATACCACTTGGCGCTACCATCTTCTGGCAGAGGTAAGCAACGTGATAGTGCACTGAACTGATTATGGTAGGGCATAAACAAATATAACATGGAACAGAGAAGTGTGCAATGTAATCTGTGAATTAAAAATAAGTAGATTTGGATGGATGGATAATTTAAAAATAACTGTTCTCCGTTAAATGAAGAGCACGTGCCAGGTCTACCTTGCTCCAGGCCTCTTCTCCCTCTGCTGCTGTGTCTGAATTTAATAATAATTTGAGATTGTCAAATAACAGGCTCAAATGAAATCATTTAATCAAAGATGATCAATCAGAGATTAGTACAGCCCTAAACAGAAGTCAGACGGAATAGATACATTACCACTCTTAGTATAATGTAAAGAGCTGGGCTTTGTGTCCCTCTCCTCTGTAACTGGGGAGATACTGGCAATTTGCACTCCCCAACACAACTTCCAAAACCTCTGCTTTTTTTATAGGGTGAGTCAAAGAAACCCCTTTTTGGATGGAAAAATTCTTTCCCATGGTTAAACTTAATTTCTTCTGCTTTCCTAATTAGTGATGGAATTTCTTTTACAGTCCTCAGTTTACCTGACTAATGAGTTAAAAGGAATCTCTAATCCGGTCATTGTTACTAATGGTTGTGAAAACCAACAGTTCTCAATTAGTTAAGAACATCTTTCAGTGGGTCATTGTTTCATCCATTACAGAACACATCCATAATAACAATTATTCCTTATTGGTTACCCAGTCCATTACACAAAACATCTGTCATTACAAATATTCCTTATGAATCACTCAGTTTTGTTTATAACATGCTTCTGTAGACACTTTTAATACTTTGAGGGGTTCTTTTCCCTGGACACCTGGATACTTGAAGGTGCTGAGGATAGTTAGTTAAAGCCAAGCAGTCATTCCTATTAAATTCCTGAATATTGGTCACTCTCAGATTAAGAGCCAGACATTGTGGATCTAAGAATTCAAACATGCTGTTCACTAATAGCATAAAGATTTTGGGAGAATAGTTAATATGTGAATGAATTTAACATTAATAAAAGAGGACTGAAATAATTACTAAGAGGATTTACAAGTTCCATAGGGCCTACTGGGTTGCTCTGTCATGTAGGACAGGAAATGAGTGCTTTGGCTGTTATTACCTCTTTATTCCAGCTGTGCAGAGATTTTTATTTTTGCTATACGGGGTAGAGGAGATGACTTTTTCTTTGGATCAGTTGTTGTGCAATTGCTATCTCTGGATGGAGCATCCTCCTGGTTGACTGGCAATTCCTTGAATGGAAGAGGGTGACTGCCTGAGCGAAAAGGCAGAGGAAGCTGGCTCTGAAAGGTTTTTAAAACCCTTTTTACAAAGATGCCTGAAATTCCCAGGAAGAAAAAGGCCTTGAGGCCCTACTACCTGGACAGAGGGCATGGCTCTGCTCCCCAATCAAGTGGGGACATGTCAATGGCATTTCCTCTACCCTCTCCTCAAACACGTGCACACGAACACAGGCAAAGGAGGCTTTCCTTCATGTCACCTAGTTCATAGCTATCTAGACTGGGCCTGTTTGGTTGCAAGAGATTTTGTGGGCTGTTATAGCTCATCTACTCATGTCTTCAGGAGGATCCCAGGGCAACTGCTGCTCTTCCTTTGCAGACAAGTTCTGTTCACTGGTGACTCAGAAGAGGAAGAAATATGCCATTAATAGAAGATAGAAATAGTGCATTTGGAGTCCTGGGATGAGTTGGGGGCTCTTAAAACTGGGACTGGAGAGCTTGATTTAGGTCTCAGCAGAGCCCAACAGGCACAATAGCCAGCAGCCTCATGGTGGTTGGTGAAATGCTGGTAGGGGTTTAGAGAAACAAGATGGGTGAGGTAATATCTTTTATTGGACCAACTTCTCTTTTTCAACTCTGTGTAGAGCTTGTTGAAAGCTTGTCTCTCTCACCAACAAAAACGGGTCCAATAAAAGATATTACCTCACCCACCTGGTTTCTTAGACATCCTGGGACCAACCGGGCTACAGCAATACTGCATTCAATGGTGGGGTTTTAGGTCAGAGTGTGGTGGGGTCGCCAGTATGCACAGAACATCAGGGATAGATGCTGGTGGGCATATCATTAAACTATAGAGCAAGGGATCTGTTCAACAAGGGCTACCAAACTCCTTGATTGGCACCCCTATTTTGGGTTCAATTGTATGTCCTGTTCTCCACCCCTAGCTTGTAGTAAACGCCTCCTTGGAGCATGTGATGGATCCCTATCCAATGGCACCCCGAACAAGCATTCTGGGCTTCCATCACAGGAGGCCCACCTCGTTTTGGAAGGGTGAGGTGAAGGTACAGGCTGTGTCTGAATTGCTGGTGGTGAGTGGGCCCTTCTTATAGGCACTGAGTTTCTAATCAGCCAGGGGCTGCTCCACCCAGGCCCCACCCTCACACCACCTCTTCCCACGCCCACTCTGCCCCCACCTTCCCTGCCTCTTCCTGCCTCCACCCAGCCTCTTCTCTGCCCAGTTCCGCCCCCTCCCCCAAGCACGCTGTGCCCTTGCTCCTCCCTCCTCCCCACCCAGCACCTCCTGACACCACAAAACAGCTGATCCACAGCACGTGGTAGGCACTGGGAGGGAGAGGGAGGTGCTGATCGGTGGAGCCTGCCAGCAGGAATGAGATAGTAGGGGGGTGGGAGAGGCGCTGATCGGGGGGTTGCTGCTGGGTGCTCAGCATCCACCATTTTTTTCCCATGGGTGCTCCACCCCAGAGCACCCACTGAGTCAGCGCGTATGCTTTTCCTTATGGTATATATTACACAACGTAGGGTCGTTCGTAGGGGGCTGATTCCTTTCATAGGGACAGGCGAGGTAGAACTTGTGGTTTGGCGAGGACACATGACACTTTTGTTTAGGGGGATGGATGTATGAAGATCAGGGCTTGATTCCTGAGTATGTGGTTAACCTTTTGGTTTTGTTAAATAAAAGTTGTGCTGCCGGAAGCCTGTATTCATATTTCATGTTTTGTTTTGGCCACTTGGTGGAAAAATAGAGTGTGGCACTCACCAGGTTTAAATTCCTATAAGCTGTTACAATTAAAATGACTAACATTAAAAAGCATTACTCACATTTGCATTCGCTAAATAAAAATGTATGTGGTTAGGGATTTTATAGCACTTCGATTGTTCTACAAATGGATGTTTCATTGAATACTAGCACTACTCTAAGATGCAAGTTATGGTATGTATTTATGATATTTGAGTTCAGGAAAACATACCTGTAATTGTCTTTCTGAATAACTGAGGAAATAACATTATAGTACCTTTTATAATAACATTATCTTCATTCTGTCTGTGTCATCATCTTGTTTCCTCTGTTTCAATTTCATTGTGATGCACTCACTGCTTGATCTCCTTCAAATGCAATTTTCAAGCCTGTCAGAAGTGCACTTGTCTTGAAAATATCATTTGATTTACATATCACTTTACTAGATTAAGTTACATATGCAAGATTTAACATGCTGAAGCGCTGTGTTGTGTTTTAATAAACACAAGGTTGGACTGATATTGATAGCCTTGTTAAATGCATTTCAACTTAAAACTAGGTAAAGTAGGAAGTAAACTAGTTGATTGATATGTTAATTTTAACTTCTTAATTCCAAGAATCTGAGTCTTGAGAATAAAAATTCAAACTATTATCCAGTTTATGTGCCTTTTATAGAGACCACATGCTTACTTTAAGGCTGTGATTGTTTTTTCCTTTGTATTTCCCTATTTGGTCCCATCTTTTCAGTACTAGGTTTTGTAGCATCTCCTATCTATTTCGTCCACACCTTACTCCTGAGGGAATTCTGCACCAAAAAGTTAAAAATTATGTGCACAATATTTTAAAATTCTGCAAATTTTATTTGTCAGTAAATAAATACATCTCCAGCATGGCAGTGGGGAGCACAGAACACTGAGTGCATTGGGGTGAGAGATCACCCTGAAGTCCCCACCTCCCCCAGTACAGGGACTCAGCAGTGAGTCTACACCTGACCTTGACACAGTGCAAGGGCCGGGCCTGCCCCATAATCACCCTGAGGTCCTGCCCTTCTGTGCCAGATGTTACTAGGTGTGGATGGACAGGTTCAGTCCAGTAGGATCCAAGTGTAAGAGGGGCTTAGTGTGCTGGGATCCAGGTGTGGGGTGAGAGGTTTCTGTGTGGAGCAAATCTGAGTGTGGGCTGCACATCTGGATGCACAGGGGCTCATTGGGGGGTTCTGAGTGCAGGGGCAATAGGACTCTGCAGGGGATCCAGGTGAAGATAGTTGGGGTTCAACAGGGGGAGTCTGGGTGTGGGGAAATGGGGCTCAGCAGGGGAGGTCTGGGTGTAGAAGGCTCAGCAGGGGAGGTGCTGGGAAACTGAGGCTTGATGGGGTGGGGGACTAGGTGCAGCTGGTTGGGGATCAGTGGTGAGGGGGTCTGGGTGTAGGAGGCTTGTCAGAGTGGTCCAGGTGTAGGAGGTAGGGCTTGTCAGGTGAGGGTTCAATGGGCCTGCTTAATGGGGGAGCCCCAGCTCTGCTGAGGGGTTGCTGCATGCTGGGCTCCTGCTTCCCCCAGAGATTCCCCTACTGCCTTTTTTTCCATCTCGCTCCCCTTCCCTATTGCACCCCCTTTCTTCTCCACTGCCTTTTCCCCCACCCCCCTTACCCAGCCTCACTCTGGGAGTTCACTGTTGCACAAAAAACAGGCAGGCTCCCATCACACAGAAAGGGAGTTTGACTGGCACTAGGACCCAGGAGGTGGCATTGAGCTTCAGAGTCAGTGGAGCCAAGAGACAGCCTCCTTCAGCTAGACAGTTCTGCACTTGCAGAAATGGAGTGTGGGGGTGGGGCAAAGGGCAGTGGCATGTAACCCCATGTACCCCCCGCATACTTCATCTCTGTTTGGAGGGGGCATCCCTCCCCCAAATCTGTGCCCAGGATCATCACCACTCCTCTTCCTCCACAGCTTCCCTGCCATTTTTTGCAAGAAAGCACTGGAATTTGGGGAGGAGGGGCATGTTCTGCAGGCATGCAGAATCCTCCCAGAAGTAACACCTCTCCAAACAAGGTGATATAACAGATGGGATTGTAGTCCCCACACAGGATGGGTCTGTCTAGGATGGGAAAGATCTAGTCTGGTCATGAAATATAATATCTACCATGAACCTGTGTCCTTATGAAGGCCTTATCTGTTCTTCACACACAAACTACCTCTTTCCTTAAAAAGGGCTCCTATGACCATGGCTGTTTACTTTCTGGGAAGAACAAACCAAGCATCGTAGCTCTCTTAATGTTGCTTCTGTCCAACTAGTAGATGTTGCTGTTGATCAAATCAAGATTTCCTCTTCCTGATGATATATACATAATACATTTTTGCCATACACTTCTGTCTTCCATACGTTATTTCATATAAGGGGCAGAAAATTCCTTAAATCTTTTCATTCTCCACGAGGCACGTACTGTAGCTGAAAATTGCACGTCTATCTACTGAAAACTCCGATTTGCTTCTTGAGTTTCTGAATGTATGCTTAAAGCAGTATGTGACACTTTTATTTATGTCCACTATATATATACCCATACACCCTGAGTACATCTGCGAAATATAACGTATGGATACTTAAATTAATATTTTGTTGTCCAAAAAGTTATTTTTTAAATATAAATTGTGCCAAGATGTGTTTTGTTGTTGTTGTTTTTTTCAGCCATTCCTTGGCATAATAGTTGGGACTTCTGCTAGGGGTTAGAAACCTTAAAGATCTAGAATAGACTTTACTTGTCAAACATATAGTCACACAGCTGTAGATAGTGCTGGTTTGGGATAGGCAATTTAATAACATATTTTGCTTGTTTTTTTTAAATGTTTTAGTAGAACACGATCTCTCTATCATCACCAATAAGTATTATAAAAATTTGAGTGAGTAGCTTAGTTTTCTTTTGTGAATTTAATGTAAGTTTTTCATTTGCTACGCTTATGTCAATGTCATTTTATCTACTCATTTCTATGACTGTCCTTTTCTCCGATGTTTGTTTAGTAACAATTCTTTTGCTGTCTTGTCATATACTTTTGTACACCTGATTATATTAGATTCTGGTGTTTCACTGTCAGAGTAAGATTCTTTATTTTGTTCCTAAAACCTTATTTCTTCCTGAGTAAGTTTTGGCTTCACTTTTTATTTCTGGAGTCAATTGTTCACAGCTATGTTTCACTACAATGTGTATTAAGCTTTATAATAGAGTTAATTTCCAGAGCCCAGTGTTCAAATATGGGTACCTTCATAAGATTTTCAGCATCTAAATATAGGATGTAAGGTTAGGAGCATAGCCATTTAGATGCCTGATTTGTATGTATAAGGTGCCTACCCTGGAGAACTTATATCTGAAACATATTTAAGACCATTTTCCCCAAATTTCTGTTTCCATTGTCAATATAATTGCTTGCTGACCAGATAGGAAATGGTTCTTTCATAAGCAGTTACCAGTAAGTATTATTTTTCAATGTGAAATATAAATATTTTAGAAATATATATAAATGATAATGTATTTAATATCTGAGCAGATTTTAGAGGTGCTGAGTTCCTACAGCTCCCGGGAGTTCAGGATGTTTACCCCACACACATGCACTGAAAGGGGTAACGTGCCTGAGAGGCCAATTAACTTGCCTACTTGCAGCTGGAGGGGTAGGCAGGGCCTAATGAGAAATAAAGCCCACCTGGGGGAGAGCAGGGCTAGTTCCCATAAAGAACTGTGTGAGCCCAGTTGATAGGGGAGGAGATACAGAGGAGAGGAGGTGCAGAGAGTTCCCTCTCTCTGGGAAGCAGCCTGAAAGATGGCTGAGAAGCACAGCAGAGAGGCTACTCCTGAGATGAGCCGGAAGCTGGTACAATGACAGGGCCCTGAGGACCTGTAGCTTGTCTGAGCCCCTGTGTGAGGGGAGGAGTGTGCTAGCACCTGGACAGTGGGATTACTGAAATCACAGGAGCCTGAGAAAAAGCATGAGGAAAAACTGTAGTGGATGAGGTATGCTTGTGAGGAAAAGAGCAGCCAGCTGAGCCCAGCCAGGCTGATGGTTTGGTTTTGTTTGTTTCTGTTAGACTTTGGTAAAGGACTCTGTAGCTGGAGGGCCAGGACATGCCCATGGCCAGGGTAGACCAAAATACAGTAGGGGGAAACTGAGGCAAAAGTTGCTGCAATCAGTCTAGAGGGGGTATGTTGAAGTGAGTATTTTACCACACTGAAAATCAATGTCAATGGTAATATTCCCATTGATTTCAATAGTCTTTTGGATCAGTCCTCTATACTGCCAAAAGAACCAATCCTTAATATATGTACTGTTCCCCTATAAACATTCAAATATGTCATCACAGGGGGAGCCTAATGCTTGTGAGCTGAGCCTCTCTGAAAAATTAGTAAATATTTGCCTTTTGGAAATGGTCTACTGTTCCATGTTAGCCAAATAGACAACAAACTAAATTTTATTTTTAAAAGATTTAAATCCTCCCTTAAATGAGGTAAAGGTGATGACATTTTAAAGGAGAAAGATAAGCTTCAGACTCACCGTTCATAACATGTCAAAAGGAAAAATTGGAAGTTATTAGAATATTGGCTGGATTTGTGGATGGCCTGTATCATTTGGTTTTCTAATATTTATGTGGCTAATGAGCTCTTGATTCAGAAGGTGCAGTATGTGGAAGGAGTTCACTGCAAAGCTAATACTCTGTGGGGTACATAGTAAACTCTGTAGGAGATAGAAATATTTGAAAGCCATTTATATCCCAGTTTCATGAGAAAAAAAAACACCTTTTGGTGTAGCTCATCTAGAATGCAAATATTTAGGGGCAATTAATAAAGAATACGGTAATTAACATATTTAATTGAGACGATGTAGATGAGGTAATAACCTTGAGACAGAAGCTAGTCCAATAAAAGTTATTACCTCTCCTACCTTATGTCTCTCGTATCCTTGGATCAACCAAAACACTGCAAACAAGTGTTTGAGGTATAATCACTTGGCATTTATTTGGGATAGTTCATTTTCAAAGTTATTTCTGGGGCTCTGTTGGAACCACAGAGGCTAGCGCTTTCCCTCTGTCTGGCGATGTCACTCTGGTCACAATACCCCCAGACACTGTCATGCTCAGGGGCAGGGGGCAAGGCTGCTTCTAAGCCCAGGAATGACTTTTGTTGCAAGGCCGAAGGCTTAATCCAACAATGACAATCCCAGCAAAGATTTATCCATGACCAAAAACAGCTCCAGGTGGCTTAATATCCTTTTCTCAGGATTTGGTTAGTCCTGCTCCCTGTAAAGCCTCTATCAATTCAAAAGCCTAGCCCAACGTATGGCTTAGAATGCCTGTTATGTCTGAATGCCTGTGGCATCCTCATTGATATAAACCTGCTAAAGTTCTCTTTTCATTAAAGGGAAATTGTGCAATTCCTTGTAGTAGCAGCTGCATACCCTGTAAATGCATTGAACTTTCTATTGCATTGACTCTTACAAAGATAAACTTTATATATCACATTTAATAGGCAGGGCAAGGTCTAGATGCATTGGTGCTCTAAGGGGAAAAAAATTTTTGAGGCAGTTTGGATAGGGTATACGTCTCCTTCACCTGAACTCCAGCCCTTCATCTCTGATTAAGGACTAATGGTGGTATACAAGATTCAAGACCCAGATTGCTTCCTCATTTCCCCCTCTTCTGGTGATGAGCTCTAAAGTGTGGTATCTGTGGGACCTGTAGCTGGGTCCTGCATGGTGGAAGAGACTTTGTGAAAAAGCTGGCAGATGCTGGAACTTCAAACGCAGGAAGAATAATTTTGGAGTCACTTGTAGTTTGATACCCTAGACAGCCAGAGATCTAATTCTCCATCCTCTAAAAGCTATGGCAGGGAATGGGCACCTACAACCAATAGCAGCACTTAAAAAAAAGCAGTAAGTGTTTCAGTTTTGGTTTATACATAATAAATGTATAATAATAGATAATACTTAACCCTGGCATGAGTGCAGGGGACTCGACTAGGTGACCTCTTGAGGTCCCTTCCAGTTCTATGATTCTATTATTCTAAAGCTTATGGACTCTCTGGTGCATAAAGTGTTTTTCATGGTATTTTAAAAAGAGAGAGGACTTGGAAGTGTGGAAAAGCAGGAGGGAAGAAATTAGGGATATCGCAGAATCTTAGAAATGTAGGGCAGGAAGGGACCCTGAGAAGTCATCAAACCCAGCCCCCTGTGCAGTGGCAGGACCAAGTAAACCTAGACCATCCCTGACAGGTGTTTGTCCAACCAGCTTTTAAAAACTTCCAGTGATGGGGATTCTACAACCTCCCTTGGAATCCTACTCCAGAACGTAACTACCTTTCTAGTTAGATTTTCCTAATATCTAATTTAAATCTCCCTTGCTAGAGATTACTTCTTGTCTGACCTTCAGTGGACATGAGGACAATAATCAGTTGTTCTTCTCTAGAACAGCTCTTAACATAATTGAGGACTGTTTTCAGGTCCCCGCTCCCTTCTGTCCTCTTTTCTCAAGACTAAACAGGCCTGTTAAACCTTTCCTAAATGTTCACATTTTCTAAACCCTTTATCATTTTTGTTGCTCTCCTCTGCACTCTCTCCAGTTTGTCCACATCTTTCCTAAGGCCTCCACCTGAGGCCTCACCAATGCAAAGTAAAGCAGGGCAATGACCTCCCATGTCTGCCATATGACACTCCTGTTAATACACCCCAGAATATTAGCCTTTTTTTGCACCTGCATCACATTGTTGACTTGTATTCAATTTGTTATGCCTTATAACCCCCAGATCCTTTTCAACAGTACCTCTGCCTAGCCAGTTATTCCCCATTTTGTAGTTGTGCAAATGATCAAAGGCAAAGGAGGAGGGAAGAGGATGCTAAGTGAGAACCCACTCATGTAACGATGCATCATTGTTTGCCTTCACAGATACTGTAGTTAACATACTAATTAATCTGCGTTTAATAGAGTGAGTCTGCAACTAAATTGATTCCTGAAACCAGAAAATATAATTCAAGCCGTGGGTTGGGAGAATTATTTGAATTAAGCTAGAAGAAAATCTATTGAAGCATTATAACAGGTATAAGTTGTTGTCATTCAAAAAATATATGGCAAAGACAAGCTCAGTCAACATGCTTTCTATGGTAAAAGCAAGCACATTCAGAAAAAATGTAATACATAAATAGCTGTCTTTATATAATACTGTTTTACATGAAATGACAGTTTTTGTAGTAACATGTTTGATGTACAAAAAAATAATCCAACTGCCAAGACTTTATTTTTAGGCTGAGATTTGACGCTTTAAAAAATGGCTTTCCCCTTTAGGGTTGGTTCTTTTATTCATAGTACTATTTTCTTTTTTATGTTTCTACTTACTTTATTTAAGAGTATTTGCATTCATCAAAGAACTAAAACCAAGTTATATGTATTTCTGAGAAGAAAAGTGTTTTACCTGGGGCTTCTGCAATGAGTAATTGAGACATTTGTAAAAGCCAACTGGTTTCTTGGCAGTAACTCTAATGCCTGTTGTTCTCCTGGCATAAACATTTTTGGTTTGGGCATACTATAGACTGGAAAATAAAACCCAAGATTGCATAGGGTCTCCATTTCAAAATATCAGTCTATCACTCCTCATGTCCAACAATCTAAAATTGTTCTTTCCTCAGCAGAAAACAGGCAGAAAAAGTAATCTAGGGACTGCTGCTCCTGGCCCTTACTCTCATTTTTCACTCCAAGAGAATTATGCCTAGTTTACACGTGACTAAGGAGAATCAGGTCACTGGAGCCATCACTTTTGATTTTCTTTAGCTGGCATAGTTCTTTTTTATTCAGATTCCCCGTTCTTGTGAAAACTCAAGCAGATACAGGACTTTTTTAATAAATGGAATGGAAAAGAAAAATGAAGGCTGTACAAAGGTTTGTGTGATAGGATTCCTCCTTGCTGTCAGTAACATCTGGTTAGCCTACTTCCAATTCTGCCCTAGATGCTAGCAGGGAAACTGTTCTGAACCTAAAACTGTTGCAAAGACCATCGCAGAGGGAGGATTACCCCTTTCAGACATTAAAAAACTGAAACAAAGCACAGCTAAAAGCTGTCTTCGAACTGGCTGCCAGGAATGCCATGAGATGGACATGGAAAAGTGACTACAGAAGAGTATTAGAACTTTTGAAGCTATGTGTGTTGATTAAAACTAACCCCCACACACTTATAGATCTTTCAGCAGCTACTGGAACAAGAAAATGACAAGATTTAAAATGCAGAATATGCAATTCCCTTTTTATGCATGCTCCCAAGTCTTGGAGTCTGGGAGCATAAGGAGCTCAGATCACTGATATTACTTCCATGTCTCTAAAAGAGAGACATTTCTGTCCCTGAATGGGGGAAGGAATAGGTGGCAACTGCCTGGTTTCCCTCTTTCCCTTTATTTTCCTCTGCACATTTTCTACACAAATTTAACAATGAAAATAATTACCAGAGTTGTTGCCTTTTGAATCCATGTTGTTTACATGAGCCAAGACTCAGGCTCTTACTGAGATTAAACAAGGCAATTATTTCAACATAATCTGTCTTGCTAAAGTCAGAGAAAGCATTAAGATTTCAACTTGAATTAGAGATGTGGTTAGATTAATTTCAGCTGGGTTGCTACTCTATTCAGTATCACAAGGTATGGGGAAAATCTAATACAAGAGCATAACATGAGAATAAAAAGGAAAAGGTGCACACCATGCAGACCATTGTTGGAGGTAATGTGGTCAGATGGGCATTTTATTGCACATTTTGTAGAATTCTGAGAAATTTTACCCTCAGTTGGACACAGGTGACCCATTATGTGAAAGATCTCTGAATTGTTCCTCATCACTTGGTGCAAGTGAGTTGTTTTGCAAAGGTATGAGAAATGCCTGACCCAGTAAAATACAAGTTGAACTAACTATTGCTTTTGGCATACTGAATAATCCTAAAGATCTGGTTGGGACAATTCAGACCTCCCTTTGCTACGGAATGGGTTTGATCGGTGTGACAAATCACTGAAATGTGGCTGGACTCTGCTTACTTTTCTTGCTCTCCTCTTTTTTTTTCCTTACTCTTTCCTATTTTTGCCATCTGGGTGAATTTCTGTGTCTCATGTGAACTATATGGTAAATACTTCAGTATTTTAAAATTGACATTAAGGGCAGCATGAGTTTTCCCAAGTAGGGCCTTCAAGATCTGAGTTAAGTGTTTGTGAACAAAACTTTTATATGGCATGGAAATAATTTATAACAAGATTAAGCTCATGGAGGGCTATTTTGTAAGGTTTTTATTGTATTATGTTTTAAAAGCAAATAGGAATAATAGAAATGTAGGACTGGAAGGGACCTCAAGAAGTCAAGTCCAGTCCCCTGCACTGAGGCAGAACCAATTAAACCTAGACCATCCCTAATAGGTGTTTTCCAGTATGTTTTTAGAAACTTCCAATGATGGGGGTTCCACAACTTTCCTTGGAAGCCTGTTCCAAATTAACTACCCTTATTGTTGGAAAGTTTATTAGAAAAAAAAAAACTAATCTAGATTTTGCTTGCTGCAGGTTAAGCTCATTTCTTGACCTATCTTTAGCACACAAGGAGAACTGGTCACCTTCTCTTTAGAACAGCCCTTAACATATTTGAAGACTGCTATCAAGTTCTCCCCTCAGTCGTCTTTTTCTCAAGATTAAACATGCCCAGTTTTTTAACCTTTCCTTATAGGTCTGTTTTTTTCTAAACATTTTACCATTTTTGTTGCTCTCCTCTGAACTCTGTTTAATTTGTCCACATCTTTCCTAAAGATTATGAAACAGAACTGAAAAGTATGTGTAGAAATGAGATTAAATGACTGTGCAATTTTGACTATCATGTGCTGTGTCTGAAATGCATTATATTTTGTTATTACCTTTACTTTTTCACACTATTAAGTACAGTAAGATAATTGCACTTTTTAAACCATTGGAAGCATAGTAATTAGGGGTCGTTAGAAAAACAATGTTAAATTTAAAAGGAAATATTTAACAAATACAAGGAGGATGACTAATATAGGAAGAACTGGAAGTACTGGAACAACTAAGTAAAAGAAGCAGTGAGAGGAAGTTAAGTCCTAGTGAGGAAAATGGAAAAGAACATAAACTCTTGCAAATGAGGTATAGAAATATAATTAGGAAGGCCAAAAAAGAATTTGAAGAACAGCTAGCCAAATACTCAAAGCAAAATTTAAGTATATCAAAAGCAGGAAGCCTGCTAAACAACCAGTGGGGCCACTGGATGATTGAGATGCTAAAGGAGCACTCAAGGACAATAAGGCTATTGCAGAGAAATTAAATGAATTCTTTGCATCAGTCTTCATGGTTGAGGATGTGAGGAAGTTTCCCAAACCTGAGCCATTCTTTTTAAGTGACAAATCTGAGGAACTGTCCCAGACTGAGGTGTCATTAGAGGAGATTTTGGAACAAACTGATAAACTAAAGAGTAATAATTCACCAGGAACAGATGGTACTCACCCAAGAGTTCTGAAGGAGCTCAAATGTGAAATAGGTTACGAGTACAGTTAGTAGTCCTGCAATCATTTAAATCAGCTTCTGTACCAAATGACTAGAGAATAGCTAATGTGATACCAATTTTTAAAAAGGGCTCCAGAGGTGACCCTGGCAATTACAGGCCAGTAAGCCTGACTTCAGTGCCAGGCACACTGGTTGAAACTATAGTAAAGAACAAACTTGTCAGACATATAGATGAACATAATTTGTTGGAGAACTGTCAACATGGTTTTTGTAAAGGGAAATCATGCTCCCCAATCCACTGGAATTCTTTGAGAGGGTCACCAAGCATGTGGACAGGGGGATCCAGTGAATATAGTGTATTTAGATTTTCAGGTAGCCTTTGACAAAGTCTCTCACCGAAGACTCTTAAGCAGAGTAAGCAGTCACAGGATAAGAGGGAAAGTTCTCTCATGGATTGGTAACCAGTTAAAAGATAGGAAGTAAAGGGTAGGAATAAATGGTCAGTTTTCAGAATGGAGAGAGGTAAATAGTGGTGTCCTGCAAGGGTCTGTACTGGACTCAGTCCTATTTAACATATTCATAAATGACCTGAAAAAAGGGGTAAACAGTGGGGTGTCAAAATTTGCAGATGATACAAAGCTACTCAAGATAGTTAAGTCCCAGGCAGATTGCAAAGAAACACAAAACGCGCTCTCGTGACTGGGCAACAAAATGGTAGATGAAATTCCGTGTTGATAAATGCAAAGTAATGCACATTGGTAAATATAATCCCAGCTATACATATAAAATGATGGGGTCTAAATTAGCTCTTACCACTCCAGAAAGATCTTGCAGTCATTGCATAATGACAGGTTTCAGAGTAGTAGCTGTGTTAGTCTGTATCAGGACTCCTCGTTGTTTTTGGAGTCATTGTGGACAGTTCTCTGAAAATGTCCACTCAATGTGCAGCAGCAGTCAAAAAAGCAAACAGAACGTTGGGAATCATTAAGAAAGGGATAGATAATAAGAAAATATCATATTGCCTTTATATAAATCCATGGTACGCTCACATCTTGAATACTGTGTGAAGATATGGTCGCCTCATCTCAAAAAAGATTAATTGGAATTGGTAAAGGTTCAGAAAAGGGCAACAAAAATGATTAAGGGTATGGAACGGCTGCCATATGAGAGATTAATAAGACTGGGACTTTTCAGCTTGGAAAAGAGACAACTAAGCCGGGAATATGATAGTGTGTGAAATCATGACTGGTGTGGAGAAAGTAAATAAGGAAATGTTATTTACTCCTTCTCATAACACAAGAACTAGGGGCCACCAAATGAAATTTAATAGGCAGTAGGTTTAAAACAAACCTGGTTTTATTTTTCACCCAACAGTCAGTCAACCCATGGAACTCCTTTCCAGAGGATGTTGAGAAGGCCAAGACTATAACAGGGTTCAAAAAAGAACTAGATAAGTTCATGGACGATAGGTCCATCAATGGCTATTAGCCAGGATGGGCAGGGATGGTGTCCCTAGCCTCTGTTTGCCAGAAGCTGGGAATGGGTGACGAGATAGATCACTTGACGATTACCAGTTCTGTTAATTCTCTCTGGGGCACCCGGCATCAGCCACTGTCTGAAGACAGGATGCTGGGCTAGATGGGCCTTTGGTCTGACCCAGTATGGCCATTCTTATAAGCTAAATTATAATTAATTGGCATCACAGAGACTTGGTTGGATATGTCTCATGCCTGAAATATTAGTATATATTATTCAGGTAGGACAGACAGGGTAAAAAAGAAGAAAATGTTGTATTATATATTAAGAATATATACATTTGTTCTTGGGTGTAAAAAGAGTGGGAAGCAGACCTGTTGAGAGTCTACACATAAAATAAAAGGTGTAAAAAGTTGGGTGACCTCATAGTGGGAATCTACTATAGAACACCAAATCAGGAGGAGGAAAGGAATGAGACATCTCTAGAACAAATAACAAATATATCTAAAATATAAGACCTGTTGGAAAAGTGATATAGCAAAACTCAAAATTTCAAATAATTTCTTAGAACGTACTGGAGACAACTCTTCCCCCCCTCCTCCACCGCTCCCAGAGTGAAGGAAGTAACCAGAGAACAGTCATTTCAGACTTGATTTTGACCATCAAAGAGGAATTGGTAGTGAATCTGAAGTTGGAAGGCAATTTGAGTGAATGTGATAGATTTCATGTCTCTAAGGAAGAGAAGTGAAAGCAACAGAATTAGGAAAATGGACTTCAAAAAACGCAGACTTTAACAAACTTAGAGAACTGATAAGTAAGGTCCCATGTGAAGAAAATATGAAGGAAAAAGGAGTTCAGGCAGTTTCTCAAAGGGATAGTTTGCAAACTATCCCAATGTGACGGAAAGATAAGAATAGTATGAGGCCAGTATAGCTCCATGAGGAGCTCCTTAATGATCAAAAAGAATGCCACAAAAAGTGGAAACATGGACAAATTGCTAAGCAGAATTATAAAATAGCACAAGCATTTAGGAACAAAACACACCATAAATAAGAGAAAGATGAAGGAAAATATAGGTACTCTACTTAGCAGGGAAAGAGATAACTGATGACATCAAGAAAGATCAGGTATCACAAAAAGGGTTAATAGTGACCACATACTCAACGCAGGTAACATTAACAAAAAAGAGGAAGGATTGCAAAAAAGAGAGATAACACAGGTTAAAGAATATTTAGATAAGTTTGATGTATTCAAGTTATCTGTCCCTGATGAAATTCATCCTAGGATACTTGAATAACTAGCTAAAGCAATCTCAGAACTGTTAGCAATTATCTTTGAAAACTTCTGGAGGATGGGTGAGGTCCCAGAAGACTTGAAGGCCAAACATAATACCTATCTTTAAGAATTATAGGGAATTATGGTTTAGTCAGCCTAACTTTGGTACCTGGAAAGGCACTGGAACAAATTAAGCAATCAGTTGGTAAGCACCAGGAGGATAACAGAGTTATAAGCAATAGCCAGCATGGATTTATCATGACAAATCTTGACATACCAACCTAATTTCTTTCTGCAGTTACTGGCATAGTGAATAGTGGGAAGCAGTGAATGTGATGTATCTTGATTTTAGAAAGGCTTTTGAAACACACATGACATTCTCAGAGGCAAATGTAAGGAAATGTAGTTAAAATGGAATTACTATGAGGACGGTACACAACTGGTTGAAAAAACATACTCAGAGTAGTTCTCAATAGGATATTACTGGCTAGGTGGTAGTACTGTTGAAAGGATCTGACAGTTATAGTGGATCTCAAACTGCAAAAATCTAATATTCTGGGTGTATTAACGGAATGTTGTATATAAGAGGGAGGAGGTAATTCATAAATCATAAAATCATAGGATTGGAAGAGACCTCGAGAGGTCTTCTAATCCAGTCCCCTGCACTCATGGTAGGACTATCTCTGACAGGTGTTTGTCTGACCTGCTCTTAAAAATCTCCAATGATGGAGATTCTGCAACCTCCCTGGGCAATTTATTCCCTAGTACTTAACCACTCTGACAGTAAAGAAGTTTTTCCTAATGTTCAATCTAAACCGCCCTTGCTTCAGTTTAAGCCCATTGCTTCTTATCCTATCCTCAGCAGTTAAGGAGAACAATTTTTCTCCCTTTTCCTTGTATAACAACCTGTTTTCATGTCCACTCTCAGTCTTCTCTTCTCCAGACTAAACAAACCCAACTTTTAAAATCTTCCCTCATAGGTCACATTTTGTAGACCTTTAATCATTTTTGTTGCTCTTCTCTGCTTTTTTCCAGTTTGTCCACATCTTTCCTGAAATGTGGCACCCAGAACTAGACACAGTACTCCAGCTGAGACCCAATCAACGTGGAGGAGAGCAAAATAATTACTTCTCATGTCTTGCTTACAACACTCCTGCTAATACATGCCAGAATGACGTTTGCTTTTTTTTTTCAACAGTTACACTGTTGATTCATATTTAGCTTGTGATCCACTATGATCCTGAGATCCCTTTCTGCTGTACTCCATCCTAAGCAGTCATTTCCCATTTTGTAAGTGTGCAACTGATTGTTCCTTCCTAACTGAAGTATTTTGCAATTATCTTTATTGAATTTCATCCTATTTTCTTGAGACCATTTCTCCAGTTTGTCCAGATCATTTTGAATTTTAATCCTATCCTCCAAAGCACTTTCAACTCTTCCCAGCTTATTGTCTGCAAACTTTATAAGTGTACTCTCTATGTATTATCTAAATCATTGATGAAGATGTTGAACAGAACCAGACCGAGGGCCTGTGTGACCCCACTTGTTATGTCCTTTCAGCTTGACTATGAACCACTTATAATTACTCTCTCTGGGAATGGTTTTCCAACCAGTTATGCACACACCTGGAGTAGCTCCATCTAGTTTGTATTTCCCTTATTGTCCTGGTTAGCACTGATGAGGCCTCAACTGGAGTACTATCCCCAATTCTGGTGGTCACAGTTTTAGAAAAGGTGTTGATAAACTGGAGAGAATCCAGAGGGGAGCAACAATGATGGTACAAGGTTTAGAAAACCTGACCTAGAAGGAAAGGTTAAACCTGGACATGTTTAAACTTGAAAAAAGAAGACTGAGGGGGGCCCAGATAAGTCTTCAAATATGTTAAGGGCTCTTCTAAAGAGGACTGGGTTTAATTTTTCTTCATGTCCACTGAAGATAGGACAAGAAGAAATAAGCTTAATTTGCAGCAAGGAGGATTTAGGTTTGATATTAGGCAAAACTTTCCAACTATCAAGGTAGTTCAGCTGTGGAATAGGCATCCTAAGGAGGTTGTGGAATGCCCTTTACTGGATATTTTTTAAAACTTGGTCCTGCTACAGTACAGAAGGCTGAACTTGATAATTTGTTGAGGTCCCTTCCAGTCCTACATTTCTATGGTTAACTTTGTGGATGCTTCAGAGTTCCATTATTATGCCAAAAAGTAAGTAAACCAGCAGGATAAGACATTCTCTACCCAGTCTTTATACTGATTTGTTCTTAATTACCAATTTATTTCTGAACTTCCTTTTTTTTAAAGAAAAAAATAAGTTTTTAGATATAAAGCATTAGGGCTAGTAGTCACATTCACCCTCTTTCAAATACACACCTGGATAACTGCAAGCTAGGGATTTGTACCTTGGCATATTGGCATATTTACCCGTACTAATGTTGTTCTTCACCTGAGGCACTATTAATACATTAATATTTAAGTTTTTATTTTCAACTGTTCAAGCTCTTTACTGTGATATCTGAGCAGTTGGGCTATTTATTTTTTTGTAAAAGTTAATGTGTACTTATTGTTGGTTCTTAGGAATCTCATCTGTGGTTTGCAGAAGAGTTATTTTGCCTCAAGGGTCATCATGTGCTTGATTTTGTTTAACCATATGAACAAAACAGACTGGTATTTAATAAAAGAACATTCTCTTGTCCATATCACTTTTCATTTCCATTTGCACCTCTGTCAGTCTTTGAAGTATGCTTGGATCTGAAACAATCTCTCTGAAAGTATACTGCAGACTTTACCTTATTGCAAAGGAGCCCCACTTAAATCATTAGTTAACAATTTAAAAAGTCTATTGAATTAAAACAATGATAAATAAGAATTACATGAACTGTGGACAAGCAACTTACACTTCGTTTTTTGTAAAGGCCTGGCTTGTCACATCACTTTATTCCATAATTCATCCTTTGCAATCTCATCTACTTTTCATTTGAACATCTGTCTTTTCCTTTAGAGAAGAGTTAAATTTTTGCATATCATATGAACTTCTTTAACTTTATTATTTAATCTTGTTTATAAGAGCACATGAGCTCTTACACATACCATTTTTTTTCCCATAAATAGGTCACAAGAGTCATTCCACTTTCTAAAGATCAATTTTTTGAATTACCCAGGATAACTATTGGCCATTTAAAATGGCCAAAAAAAAATCCCTTTGTAGTTCCATGTATTGATAAAATATCATGTACTAAATCAAATTTGTACTCAGCCAGTATCTTCTGATTTCTTATTTTTATTATAACATATATAACAATTGACCCAAAATGTCTAATTTAGTATACTGCCAAATGAGATGTGTCCAGATCAACACTTCTATTACATCACTGCCGCTACACATTACTGTATAGAAAGACACACTTGAATGTGCATCAACAGGTCCAATAGATTTTGTATGGCTTGATATTGTTGCAGTTTCTTTTTCAATTGATTAGCAGATCTTGCAGAATAGTCCAATATACTTGACCATTGTCTGTCAAATCATGCATTTAACTCACATTCTCATCTCTGTCTGTGACCAGTCCAATTTCCATTGACTACTAAGCCTTTTCCAATCCATTTTCTCCAATAGCCATATCCATGCTATGCTGAGGACCTGCATTGGATGTCTGTCACAGGGAGGCACCAGGAAATCATAGATTATTAAGGTTGGAAGGGACCTCAGGAGATCATCTAGTCCAACCCCCTGCTCAAAGCAGGATCAATCCCCAAATGGGCCCTCTCAAGGATTGAACTCACAACCCTGGGTTTAATAGGCCAATGCTCAAACCACTGATGCTTGGCTGCCTCCCCTCTCCACTCCTAGCTGGTTCCCAGATAGTTAGAGATTTTCTTTTTTGCTCTGTTTAACCAAAGTGAAACACATTTACATCTGTTGCCCACTCTTAGGCTGTCAGAGTGTACAAGGTGCCTCAACTGATTCCTTAGCATGTCCTTCCTTCCATGCCAGCTCAGGATACTCCTACCCAAGCCAAGATATGAACTGCTCACAAACTTGGACGCCCTGCCCCATAAACAATACTGTGACCAGACATCCCCACCACTACTAACTTGGCTCATTTGCATGTTCCTAAATGTGGAAATACAAGAAAATTAGCTCTGATTCTCTGGGGGTCTCATGCACATCTTATATGTACTTTAATACCATTGCCCAATTGTCTGAATTGCCTTGATCTCTAGCCGGGCCACAGCTATTATATCCCTTATCCAGAAAGGTTGGGAACCAAATTCTTGCACCAGTAGCCCCAGCTTTATAATCCCCAGTTTGAAAACCATAACAAATTGGTAGGTGGCAAGAGGCTTTCCATTTCCTGTAGCATTATGGACTCGATTGCTCTCCACCCTGATCATTTTTTGAGATCCTCAGGGTTAAGCTGACCGATTACTCTTCCACTGTAAATCCCTTCACTCCAAAGCCCTTCTCAAGGTATCCCTAGTTGACCCAGGCACTAATTTTGCTGATTCTAATCACTCCAAAAACACTACCATGAATGCAGCCTTGAACAAGACTGCCCCCTCTCTGTTTCTGCATACTTGACTGAGAACTTATGCTAAACCTCTATGTTTGAACAGTGATGGAAGTACATGGATCTTCTCTAGGGCCCACATCCTGAGCCCACCCCCCTAAAAATCATTCCCCATTCTCACCTACTCCAAGGGAGTCCTTTAAAGGGGCAATGACCCCTTTCTTCCAGCTAGCCTGACAAAGACCCACTCGCATGAAGGTTGGAGTGGGCATGTTGCCTTCAATGTGTTAGTAGAGGTGTAACTGAGTAGAATTTGAACCTTTTATAAAGCTCACTGATGATAAACAGTTTTGTTGATGCACAAGGAGAAATATAATCCAGCTCTCACACTCATTTGTGTTAGTTCTGCAGGGGTAAGAGAAATAAAAGAGGAAAACTTACTTTTGTCAGTCAGCAGATATGACTGAATAAACACAGAGCTAATTTGTCAAGTAAGCAGGGGCTGTTTTTACATTAGCCGCTTTTCTGAGTAGACACATAATTTAACACATTATTATTGTGCTAGTACATAAAGACCTCAATCAGCTATTGGGACCTGTGATAAATGAGGGGGCATAGCTCCTTTTATGCACATCCCGCCAGTCAATAGCTATAGAATCCTCCTTAGCATCTGTACGTTAATTGCCTTAACTATAAAGGGTTAAGAGAAGCTTAACCTGAGTTGGCACCTGACCAGGGGAACCAATAGGGAGCCTGTACCCTTTCAAATTGGAAAAACTGCTGGGTAGTGGGGGGAGGGTTTTGTTTGTCTCTCGGGTTGGAGAGAGGGGAAAGCAGCAACACACTGTAAGCTTTAAGCCGGGTATGGGAAATCATTAGCATCAAACCTAGAAGCTCCTCCTTTGGAACGCCAGATATGTAAGTAGCGCAGGAAAAGTTAAGACAGATGTGATTAGGAACCTTTTTGGTTGTTTTGGTTTGTGGATTCCCCTGTGCTAACCCCAGGTGCTTTTGTTTTGCTTGTAACCTTTAAGCTGAACACCAAGAAAGTTATTTTTGGTGTTTAATCCCCAAAGCCTGAGTTTTCAGATGTTTCTTTCTTTTTTAATAAAATTTTACCTTTTTATTAAAGAATCCTTTGATTCAAAAGCCCTTAGACAAAGGATTGGTCTGTGATCACGTTGCTAAGGAAACTGGTTGGTTGGTATTTTGTTCTCCAGCTTTTCCAGGAAAGGGGGTGAAGAGGCTTGGGGGGATATTTTGGGAGAATAGGGATTCCAAGTGACCCTTCCCTGAATATTTTTGAAAATCACTTGGTGGTGGCAGCAATATCTGTCCAAAGCAGAAGACTGTATCTTGAAAGAGTTTTAACCTAAGGTGGTAGAAGATAAGCTTAGGGGGTCTTTCATGAGGGTCCCCCACATATGTACCCCAGAGTTCAGATTTTGGGAGGTATATCCTGACATGGTGGCAACTCAGGTTAAGCGTCTCTCACCCCTTTACAGTTAAGGCAATTAGGGTACAGCTGCTAAGGAGAATTCTATAGCTACTGACTGGCTGGGTGTCCATAAAAGGGAGCTACCCCCTGCTCTGATCCTGAAGGAGTGAGTTGGGGAATGCTGGCCAATCAGCACTCCTCTCCTCCAGCTGGCCAACAGATACCAGCAACTCCTGGGGTAGGAGAAGGTGGCACTACCTAGTTTCTCTCAGTTAGTATCCCCTCCTGGCTGCTGGGACTGTCCTCCTTCACCTCTGGCCCCAGGCAGAGGGTGGCATTTCTGGTATACAACATAATTTTTGTTTTAAGTTGTTATATAACAAATACATTACAATAACGGAGATGCCACAGGGCTATCACACAAGTGCTCAGATGCTTGCTGCACAAGATCAGTGCTTTTGTGGTCCACAATATATACAGCTGTAACCTTGAAAAAATGAGGCTATGATGAGGAGGGAGGAAGAACAAAAAAACAGAATTTCCAGGCAGCACCTTTGTCACTTCAGATACAACAGAGATGTTGAGATTAACTTTACTGAGGCAGTGGCTAATTAAGCAAAACACTCCTTATTTTAAGTTTGATCTCTTTAGCGTACAGATAATCTTCTCTAAGGTGTTTCTTTAATCCAAAGAATTTAGTATGCTTCAATAAATTGCTTGTTTGAAATGAATGAATTACAATAGTCTTCACTTCAGCTGGTGGCTAATTCCAAGGGAGTTGTAGTAGTGGAACAATGGAAGACTGTCATGTAATGTTCCAGTCCAAATTATATATACGATTTTTTTAATCTTAAACATATCTATATTAGAAGTTAATTTTTAATTTAGTTATTTGAACTGATGATTTTCCTTTACAGAGAGACAAGAGCTTGTATGAGGTTTATTGGGCGGTAGATACTATCTTCACACTTGGACTTTTATTATCGGCTGTATCGCTCACTGAAATGAAATCAAAACATCTGCTTACCCACCTGTAGCACTAGACTTTGTATATTGAGTGTTATGACTAGAAATGTTAATTGATATTTTGGGGTTTTACAAATGACTTATTTGTTACAGATTGGAAGTGCTGTTGAGGGAGATAACTTTTATGCGAGTAGTTAAACTTCTGGGCCTTTGCTTGATATTTAGATATTACCGATAAGTATTGTTTAGGGCCAAGTTTTAGATCCAGAAAATGGATTACAGACAGCTAAGCAGTTTTTATGAAAGCATTTTGGGAATTAAAATGTAGTTGGAGATTAATGGGATTTACACCAGCATTGCCCATCTTTCTTTTGGAGATGACAGGAGGAGTCCGGGTTGACCAAAAAAGGGACATTTTTAGCAAAATGCACCAATAAATTGGATTCTTTCCTAACACTGGTTTAACTGAAGTCTAGTTCAAGTTCAAAAGTTATTACATCTATTAGGTGGAATAATAGATGCATAGCCATTTCTTAAGATGCACAGCCAATAGCTAGATATCTGGATACTGTATTTTCTCACACATCTGATAACATAAATGCTTCAGTGCAAAAACTAAAGAGCATCAGGAGACTGGGAATCATTGTAAATAACTTAGTGAGGATGTTGCCGAATGCAGCACTAGTTTAAAAGGGCAAATAATATACAAGGTTATATAAAGATACAGATGGAAAGTAAACACACACAAGTTCTAGCAACACGAGACTGAACACCAAAGAGATACCCTGATTTGAAGTACTTTGTTCATCTTTGATTGTCTTATCTTCACAAAGACACAAGTGAGATTGTGGGGTAACAACGATGGTAACATTTTTATGTATTATGAGGAAATGTAAAAGCAAGGATCATTTAACTTCGGAAAAGAAAGAAGGGACTTAAATGAAGGGCTCAGTATTACAAAGGATGCAGTAAAAATAGATTGTTTCTTCCTTTATGTTGTCCTACAGCAAGAAGAAGAAACCACACACAGTTAAGGGCAAATGAGTTTGAAAAATAAAAGTACTTCACACATCATATAACTTGTCTGTGGAGTTTGCCAACCCAGGTGACTATAAAATTAAACACTTTAGCCAGATTTTAAAAGGGGCTGGATGATCAATATTAATGTGTAATTATGCATGCTAAGAATAATCAAATCCTATGCTTTGAAGCCTGAACTAATTGGCCTTGAAACTAAGTGAGTGGCTCTTTAAATAGTATAAAAGAAAAATAGTCATCACTATAGATCGTGTGTATAGCATAAAGATAAATCAGATATTTTCCAAACGTTAGATATAAAAATTAAAACACATCCCTCTGCATTTTACTACTTCAAAGGGCTTTTTAATGCTTCATACTCTGATTAGTACCGCTTAATGGGAATCATGCTGCCATATTGCTACTTACAATCTCGTTGCCTCCCTCCATCACCTGAAACACAGCCTTGCCACATACCTTAAGCAGGGCATCAAGGATTATGATGTGATAGATACCAGGAGTAACTCCAGAATCTTCATAATCTCAGCAAAAATCTCCAAGATAACAGTGACTAATGTGTATAAACCGTCAAATACAGGTTTGCTGTTTTTCCCATTACCTATCACCTATGTGTGTGTGATTTCAATAGCCACCACCCAGTTTGGGGCAATAAAAGTAAAGATACTGTGGGTAAGGCTCTTGCAGAATGGTCATCCAATGAAGATGCATATCTTTCTTTCAATGCAAAAAACAGGAAACATTCCATTCTGCCTACTGGAACAAAGACTACAATCTGCCTCTCTGTTTCCTTACTAAAGACCATTTCAAAATCCCTTAGAACATCTCCAGAACTATTCTTGGCAACTTTCTACACAGTCAGCATGAACCAGTGATAATCCATGAACTCCCAGTACTCATGTCATCTCCCTTACCACAATGGAATTTTCTAAAGGCAAATTGGCCAAGATTCACTGTGACAACTGAGGCAACCATCAACATAATTCCACCAAAGCCTGAAAATGTCAATCGGTTCACCTCGCTCATCTGAATACCTGCAAGAAAAAACATCTCCCGCAGCTATTGAAAAAGATGTACCCCATAATGGAAACCAGAAACGGACAGGCTATTAAAGAAGTACCAATATCTAGTGAATCTACCAAATACAGTAACATCCCTGTTGCCATCACTTGCCATCAAAGATGGTTTGAGATGGTAGAAGCTCTGGAGTTTACTCATTGCAGCAGTATAGCTTGGCTATTGCTGCATCAGCTTGGACCTGCAAAGCGAGTGAAATATTGAAATCCTTAAGTCTCAGGTGATGTGATCACAAGAATGCTCCTTATACAGTCAAAAGCACTGGGGACAAGTCTACTAAGCACAAGTGTGCAGAGAGCTCCAAGAAATAGTTAAGTCGCTACCCACCTCCCTTCTCCCCCATTATTGCCCATCACTGTTGAGGCAGTGTAAATAAGGCCCTCACTCAGGAAAACACAGAAATCTGCAGGACCTACTGGTGTTTTACCAGAATTTCTTTAAAACCTTGGCACCAAAGGACAGAAATGGCTGGCAGTACTCTCCTCTAAATATCCTTTTATCAGGGCTCATCCCAAGGACCTACTGGGAAGCTATAATTATTGCCATTGCCAAACCTGAGAATCCAATCCATTGAACCAGACCATATTTCTTCATTGCATGTCATACAAGCTCATAGAGAGAATATTACTGTCAAGAATTAGGCCACTTGTTGAAGCAATGTTACTGACTGAACAAGTAGGTTTCTGACCGTACCACAGCTGTATGGACTAATTATTAGCCTTAACAATGTACATTGAGTGGGATTCCAGCAAAAACTCCAGATCGGGTAGCTTTCTAGATTTAGCAGCTGCCTACAATACCCTATGAAGGAGTGTCTTCGTCCTGAAAGTCAGCAAAATTATCCCATGGAATAAAACAATAAAATTCCAGAAGGTCTAACCAGCCATAGGTTTTGCATTTTTCTTACGGCTGTCAATTAATCTCAGTTAACTCACTTGATTAACTCAAAAAAATTAATCACAGTTTTAATCACACTGTTAAACCATAGAAGACCAATTGAAATTTAATAAATATTTTGGATATTTTTCTACATTTTCATATATATTGTATTCTGTGTTGTAATTGAAATCAAAGTGTATATTACTTTTGATTACAAATATTTGCGCTGTAAAAATGATAAACAAAAGAGAGTATTTTTTCAGTTCACCTCATACAACTACTGTAGTACAATCTTTTTGTCGTGAAAGGGTAACTTACAAATGTAGATTTTTTTTGTTGTTACATAACTGCACTCAAAAACAAAACAATGTAAAACTTCAGAGCCTACAAGTCCACTCAGTCCTGCTTCCTGTTCAGCCAATCATTAAGACAAAAAAGTTTGTTTACATTTACAGGAGATAATGCTGCCCGCATCTTATTTACGATGTCATGAGAAAGTGAGTACAGGCATTCACATGGCACTTTTGTAGCTGGCATTGCAAGGTATTTACATGCCAAGATATGCTAAACATTCGTATACCCTTTCATGCTTTGGCCCCCATTCCAGAGGACATGCTTCCATGCTGATGATACGCCTTAAAAATATGTGTTAATTAAATTTGTGACTAAACTCCTGGGGGGAGAATTGTATGTCCCCTGCTCTACTTTCCCTGCATTCTGCGACATATTTCATGTTATAGCAGTCTTGGGTGATGACCCAGCACCTTGATCATTTTAAGAACACTTTCACTACAGATTTCACAAAACACAAAGAAGGTAACAATATGAGATTTCTAAAGATAGCTACAGCACTCAACCCAAGGTTTATGAATCTGAAGTGCCTTCCATGATCTGAGAGGGACGAGGTGTGGAACATTCTTTCAGAAGTATTAAAAGAGCAACACTCTAATGTGGAAATTATAGCACCTGAACCACCCCCCAAAAAAAAAAATCACTCTTTTGCTGGTGGTATCTGACTCAGATAATGAAAATGAGCATGTGTTTGTCTGCACTGCTTTGGATTGTTATCGAGCAGAACCCATCATCAGCATGGACACACAACCCCTGGAATGATGGTTGAAGCATAAAGGGGCATACGAATGTTTAGCGCATCTGGCACATAAATATCTTGCAACACCAGCTACAACAGTGCCATGAGAATGCCTGTTCTCACTTTTAGGTGACATTGTAAAAGAGAAGCAGGCAGCATTATCTCCTGCAAATATATATATAAAAAAATTCTTAGCTATTGACTGAACATGAAGTAGGACTGAGTGAACTTGCAGGCTCTAAAATTTAACTTTGTTTTATTTTTGAATGCAGCTTTTTTATACATAATTCTATATTTGTAAGTTCAACTTTCATGATAAAGAGGTTACACTACAGTACTTGTATTAGGTGAAATGAAAAATACTAATTCTTTGGGGGTTTTTTACAGTGAAAATACTTGTAATCAAAAATAAATATAAAGTGAGCACTGTACAGTTTGTATTCTGTGTTGTAATTGAAATCAATATATTTGAAAATGTAGAAAACATCCAAAAATATATATATATAAATAAATGGTATTCTATTATTATTTAATAGTGCAATTAATTGCACTAATCATTTGACAGCCCTAATTTTTCTTGCTGACCTGGGATCAGTACTGGCACCGACCATGTTTAATAGGTACATCAGCAACCTTTCCCAGACATCAGGCAAACTAGTCTAGTCTGATGACATTGCTCTGACCACACAAGCACAGAATTTACCTACTGTCATGTTTTGAGTACAATTCAGATCAGTGAAAGGTTATCTCACCACTTGTGTTATAACCCTAAATGCCTCAGAATGCCTCTGCTACTTTTGGCTCCTTACCTGGGACATACGCACAGCCAGCATACACTTTGTGTTCTATATGCTGTATAGCTCTGATTCAAGCACTTTGAATCCAACAACGTGCCTGCAGTTATTACAGGCACTCTTTTTTGTCTTTACCAGACTTGGGTAATGTGAGCTGGTGACCCCGAACACTCCCAGTTCCAAGCTTTTTTGTGTGTTCAGATATATCCAGACACTTTGCTTTGAGTATTCTTGTGCTCACCCTTTCACATGAGTCCAGTTCCCACCTCCCCAGGTAGCTATAGATGACATCATCACAATTTTCCTCACATAGGGCCTGCTCAGATCTTCTAATAGAATCATAGAATATCAGAGTTGGAAGAGACCTCAGGAAGTCACCTACTCCAACCTCCTGCTCAAAGCAGGACCAACACCAACTAAATCATCAATCAACTAAATCAACTAATACAAGGTATGCAATGAAGAAAGATGTGCAACTTTAAGTGGACCTTGTAACCATTGAGGGATTTAGGAGCACTACTACTGCTAAAGAAAATTACATAGCTGTATAGGGTGTTCCTCAAGAATTCCTCTTTGTTTCTTCACTGACAAGTCACTTTCTTCTATGATAGAAGACAAGCTCACAAGTCAGTTTTTGTAATTCATAATAGCTCTCTTAAATATTGGTATTTTATATTAGTGCTAGAAAAATCCATTCACCTACCTACTATGAGCAAGCTTTATCTGGCAAACTAAGGGACCTAAGACATGATTATGAAAATTCAAAGCTTTCTTTAAAACAATATTTCTAGTAAGGGTAATGTTCTATATTTGAATGGATGCAGTGCTATCTTCCTGTGCCTTCAGAAAGGGATAGCTCCTGTATCTCTGCAGCAGCTCATAGTATCTCCAGGCAGCGTCAGTGAAGTTAACAGGACTCTGGTAACTTTGCTGCTGCTGTTATTCACAAGTAAAACTAGGGAAAATATTTCAAAAACTTTCTGCAAATGTTTATTCAACTTTGATTTCATTCTGTTTATCTCTCATGTTCACTTTCAACAAACATTCTAGAAAATAAATTACATGGCATGGGCGTTGACAAAAATAATTTAATTTTAGGCGAAAGTGAATTTCACATCTGTGAGCATGCATACCAAAAACCTTTTTCAAAGAGTTGCACTTATCCAGTCAGGGAACAGAAACACACTAGGTAATCTGTGTCTGAGCCAAACAGCTTGAAAGTCAACCATTCCAAACAACCTGCTTGTGAGGCATCTAAAGATGGAGAATTACTCTTTTTGAAATTATTTGTTGACTCATCTTTTGAAAAAAGCAATTAGAAAAAAATTGTGAAATTTGACAGGTTCCCTCCTTCCCCTCCCCCCCCCCCAAAATGAATTATTCACTTCGCTGTATTCAGAAGCCTGTGGGAAGCAGAGAAACTGACAAGGGACATATCAATGTAGCTCTCCTTTTTGGAAAAGCTATGAACTCAACAAGAGCTGTTCGTTGAGGAAGATCCAAAAACAAAGACGGGAGGAGTTGTAGTTTAGTGCCCCATTAGTGCCTCTCCGCCACTCCTTCCTCACATACAGACACAAGGTGCAGCCAAGAGGTTGAGGGAGGAGAGTAGCAAAGAAATTCCATCTCCTTCCCCTCTTCCCCCAACTCTCAATAGCTCAAGATTATGAGGTAAAGACAGAATAACGGAGAAGACCTACTTTCTTGCAGAGCATTGTAGGAGAGGACAAACATAAAAAGGAGCATTCTTTTACCCTGGCAGAAGCCATGTGGTGTAGAGGAATGGTTTCAATTTTAACAGCTACAATAGAGCCTCAGAGTTACAAACTGAACAATCAATCACACACCTTATATGGAACTGGAAGTATGCAATCATCATCAGCAGAGATTTAAAAAAAAAAAAATTAAAAGTACAGTACTGTGTTAAATGTTAACTACTGTGCAGAAGAAAAATGCTGCTTTCCCCCCTTTTTTTTTGGTAAAATGTCAAAGCCTTATTAAATCAATGTTCAGTTGTAAACTTTTGAATGAACAACCATAATGTTTTGTTCAGAGTTATGAACATTTCAGAGTTACGAACACCTCAGGAATGGAGGTTGTTCGTAACTCTGAGGCTATACTGTACCTACTAACCAGAACCTTGTATAAAGGATGGATCAACCCAGACACCATCAAGAGACAGTGTCTAGTAGGAGTTCCAGCATCCTCCCACCTCCTAACAGTTGGAGATGGGATGGGCTTCTCAAGGCATAACCTGAACCTTTTATCTTTTGTAACAGCTTTTCTCTACAAGATCAAGATATCCACCTAGTCGATATCTGAAGTTTTCTCAAGCCCTGTTTGTATCCTACTGATCAGCTTTTGAAAGTTCATTGTAGAAAATTCAAAACACTAGGTTAAAGCTTTCAGCACTTTCTTTAGTGTAAAACAAAAATTTTGGGAAAGGCACCACTGATTGTTAGGCATTGAATGAAAGTTGGGTGCCTAACTCACCTGTGAAAATTTCCTCCTTTATACTTTTACAAACCTAGCTTGTAAAAGCAGTTGATTTTTATTTAAGGAGATATTTTCTGGTTGGTTGGTTTTTTAAATCTTCCTTGTTGTCTTATGAAGGTTTCTAGAAGCAGAATTACTGAAAAAGTTTGGTTTTAAAAAAACACTTAATTTTATTGCAGCCACAATTCAGATGTCTTTTTTTTTTCTTGTCTTCAAACGTGCCACTTCTGCAAAGATGTAAATTCTCTATTACAAAACTTGTTTGATAATGCCTTAAGGTGCCATTCAGTTGCAAGGAATGCAGTTTTTAAATCATTAAAATACCATAGCTTCTGGGGTGGATAAGAAGGGTCTTAGTTTAAAAAAAAAAAAATGGGAGGTGGGGCAATTATAGTTTTCACTGTTTGCAGTATATGGACAGAGTTTAAATGTGTGAGCAAATGTGCATGAAAATCAAGTATTCACATAAATTAATATCCATGTTTGCTGACTAACACAGGAAACACTAATGGCTGTAAATCTCTAGAGGTTTGGAGAAGCCCTTCTAAGTCTAGAATCTTATCTGAATATCATTTTACACATTTACTGTAATGATCCCAGGTCAGCTACATACACAGACACATTTGTCAGCTAGACCACACACACAATGTTGGGGAAAGGGTGGGTTAATTTAAATCTAGACGAGCTGATTAACTTGCCAGACTCTTCCCTGCAATCTGTGTCACTGCAATAGTGGGAAGCGGTTCTATAACTGCTGTAATTGACCACTGGAAGATCACCCAGCATAAAAGGATCTTTGTGTGCCAAAGCATTTATTTAATGGTTCCTATGCTTCCCTGCGGTGATCTCCAACTACTATCACCATCCTTTAGGGTACAGGCAACTGGTATAAGTTAGAACAGTCTTTAGGAGAACAGGAAACCAAGCTGCCATCTTTGCAGCTCCATCCTGAATTGTTCTGCAAGCATGTTAGACCTTCATGTGCTTCTCAGCTAAAGCCAAAGATTTGGACCACAGGTTTTCATCAGTTTTAAAATTTGTTAAACTAATTAAATCTATGAATTGCATAGGAAAGGTTCGTTCTCACAGGAAGGTGATGGAGTCCAAATAATATGTCTGTTGGATGTAGTAAAGCATAGACTCCTTACCAGGCTAATAATACTTTTTGATAATAAGTGTTTGCATTATTCAAGACAATAGCTTGACTTAAGAAATTACATTTCTTCAAAATCTTCATTTGAATGTTCATTTAAGAAATAGAGAATGTTTTCTAGCTCATCTGAAATATAAAAGACCTCAATAATCATCCCTTTCCCTGCTGTCTAGCTTCCTAGTGAGAGCTGGATACACATTTCCCTCTGAACAGAAATGAAAACTCATTTCAACTGCCACATGACCTATTACAGCCTTATAGAATCTTGATCTATGCATAAACATATTTATATGAACAACTCTACCACAGTCACGGAGCACATTATTTAATGTGAACAATTTGAAATGATTTGATAAAGGTCTAACATGACCTTTTTGCAAAAACAATTATTTCTAAATAAAAAAAATAATAATTAAGAATGGCTTGAAGCCTGCTGATATCTGCAGTTACCAATTAAATTGGTAGGTATAAGTCCAGAACAAGCCATATTACTAAAAAATCATTCACAGCTCTGGAATATTATAATGCTTCTCCAGAAAAAGGCCTTAGATGATTTTGTTTACTCTCTTATTTCTGTTTTTAATTGTAAAGTGTTCTGCATTATATGTTGGTTAGGCTTTCCTCCTTAAGCCAAAATACAGACTTTTAAAACTTCCTTAAAGTTGTTGTTACGGATGTCAATTAATGGCAGTTAAACACGATTAACTAAAAAATTAATCATGATTAATACAATCATAATGAATTGCAGTTTGCACTTTTAAAGGATAGAATACCCATTGAAATGTATTAGATATTTTTGGTTGGTTTTCTACGTTTTCAAATATATTGATTTTAATTACAACACATAATACAAAGCATACAGAGCTTTATATTATTATTTTTATTAAACATACTTGCACTGTAAAAATGATAGAAGTAATACAGTAACTCCTCGCTTAACATTGTAGTTATATTCCTGAAAAATGCGACTTTAAGCAAAATGATGTTAAGCGAATTAAATTTCCCCATAAGAATTAATGTAAATGGGGGGGGAGGTAGATTTTTTTGTCTGTTGAAAAAAATTTCTCCGGAACATACATTCTCTGTCTCTGTGTGAGAGAGAGGAGTTTTAAACAAACAATTTAATATTGTACACAGCGATGATGATTGCGAAGCTAGGTTGTGGTGCTGAAGTCAGAGGGTGGAAGAGGGTGGGATATTTCTCAGGAAATGCCTTACTGCTAAATTATGAACTAGCATTTGGCTAAGCCCTCAAGGTTTAACATATGGTTGTTAATGTAGCCTCACACAAGGTAACGCAAATGGAGGGAGAGGAGACAGCATGACAGACAGACACACACACCCTGTGTGTGTGTGTGAGAGAGAGAGAGAGATATGCATTGCCCCTTAGAGTGGGATCAGCATACTTAAAGTACATTTGCCTTTAAAAAGATCAGGAAATTGAGACAGCAGCTGCGGCCAGCAAGCTCTTTCCTTCCTGAGTCCTGTCATCAGGACCATCCTTACCCATACACAAAGTATGCAGCTGTGTAGGGCATCAGCAAATTTCCTGGTGCCCTGCGCAGTTGCGTGCTGCTCCAGCCCCTGCTTCATCTCTTTTCCAGGGCCTCTGCCCCTTCCCCGCCCCCATAGTGGGAGTGCAGTGATCCATCCCCATCCCCAGCCAACCTCTCCGTGAAGGCAGGTTTGACAAAACACAAAGAAGGTACCAAAGTGAGATTTCAAAAGACAGCCACAGTGCTCAACCCAAGATTTAAGAATCTGAAGTGCCTTCCAAAATCTGAGCAGGATGAGGTGTAAGAATACTTTAAGAAGTCTTAAAAGAGCAACACTCCGACATGCAAACTACAGAACCCAAACCACCTCAAAAAATCATCAACCTTTTGCTGGTGGCATCATGCGTCGGTTCACACCTCTTTGGATCGTTATTGAGCAGAATCTGTCATCAGCATGGACGCATGTCCTCTGTAATGGTGGTTGAAGCATGAAAGGACATGAATATTTAGTGCATCTGGCATGTAAATATCTTGCAATGCCAGCTACAACAGTGCCATGAAAATACCTGTTCTCACTTTCAGGTGACATTGTAAACAAGAAGTAGGCAGCATTATCTCCTTGAAATTTAAACAAACTTATTTGTCTGAGTAATTGGCTGAACAAGAAGAAGGACTGAGTGGACTTGTAGACTCTAAAGTTTCATTTTTGAATGCATTTATTTTTTCTACATAATTCTGCATTTGTGAGTAACTGTCATCATAAAGAAATTACACTACAGTACTTGTATTAGGTGAATTGAGAAATACTATTTCTTTTGGTTTTTATAGTGCAAATATTTGTAATCAAAATAAATATAAAGTGAGCACTGTGCACTTTTCATTCTGTATTGTAATTGAAATCAATATATTTGAAAATGTAAAAAAACCAAAAATATTTAAATGCTATTCTATTATTATTTAACTGCATGATTAATTTTTTTAATCACTTTGCAGCCGTAGTAGTTATCCCAGGGCAATGAAGATATTACAAACAGTAAAATTCAGTAACAGTTGCATTCCTAAGGCACGACTGCACATTGCTATAACTGACTGAGTCTGTAGGTTATAGGCCCAGGTTAGGGAACCACGCACAACTACACTGCTGCAAGGAAAGAAGCAGGAGGTATTGTGTGTTAGGTGGGGACAATAAGAGCTATCCACCAAGCAATGGAAATGCGTATGCTGAGCTATGCCTTAAGAAGAAGCCAGGATCAGTTTCAGGGGGGAGGAAGAGCAATTATTCTGCCTTTTAACATCTATCCTCTTCAGAATAGCCTGAATGGGGTGTGCTCTAAGGGAGCAGTCATTATCGTGAGAACACAGGAACTGCATTTGTGCTTGCCTCGACCTAGGCTACTTTTAATGAATTCCTAAAATGTCTGTCTATTTTTATACAGTTTTAAATGGAGTAGCGATGGCCATATAGAGCCCTCTGTCTGTCCATTAGTGGGGGGAGGTTGTGTAATGGAACAGTGGCTATTAGCAGCTCTGGGGAATTCTCAATATAACTATTTAGATTTTTTTTGACTTTGTAATAATCCTGAAAACTCTTTGCTGCCTTATAACTTCTGTGACTTGGATTATAAATGCATCTCATCCAATTCACTGTTCCCCCCTACCACCCCGCCATATCAGAGTTGTATTCCTTTAATTGAAATGGGAACTGAGTTGCTCAATGATGTAAGATTTTTTTTCTCCTCATGGCTTCTACTGTGCAATGTAGAGTGAGTGAATTGAATTCGTTAAGGTTTACTAAATGTAGAGAACATTACTTGTTAGGTTACAAGTGATTTTTTAGGACAGTTATGTGCTTAACATGACTTTAAAATAAGGGTTGTGTACCAAACAATATTTTACTGAAATTTAACTCTTAATGGACTTTTATAAATGGCTATCAGAGTATTTACCTAGAATGTGTATGGTTTATACCATGTCCGGAGAAAGACTGTATATCTGTTCTTATCCTAATATAATTTAAACGCTTTTAAATGTAACCTCAGCACCGGCTGTAACTGATTTGGATAATATGCTTGTGTGTAGACTGCTAATTGATAAAGAATTAGTTCATCAGTAGATGTGGCAATCTTTTAAGGATTACTTCCTTATAGCTATAGTAATATGCTAAAAGAAGTGTGCACCAAATTCTGATACTCTTATGGTAAACAATACCTTACTCCATAAGTAGTCCCATCCAAGTCCATGTGATTACATATAGAATAAGATACTACTGAACTGGCAATTTACTAGTGATTTTTGAAGGCCTCAAGTTTTGAGTGCCCTAGTTGAGACTACTTAAAAGGGGTCTGATTTTCAGAAAGTCCTGGGCACCTTCCCTTAGAAAACCAGGCCATAAAAGGTTTATCAAGCGGGGCATCCAAAATCATCTGTCACTTTTGAAAATTTAGGCTTAGGTCACTTGTATTTAGGTGGCTAAATCTAGACTTAGTTGCCTAACAATATGCACCCAAGTTAGAAATGTTGTCTTTAAGTTCTGTGATCTAAATTGTGTGCTTGTCATATAAGGAACAAAGTAGTCAAGAAATTAGAACTGTATCAACATTTGACATTAATATTAAGTACCCCTAATAACTGTCACATTACAGTACTTATTTAAACTTTTCCCCTATCTTAACATATTTGTCTGGTTTGGAAAAATGTATATAAAAATGTTTTCTATTTACTTTTTTTTTTCTGAAACAGTTTTAGCAGAGAATATTATACAAATAGTTACTACACCTCTACCCCAATATAACGCTGTCCTCGGGAGCCAAAAAATCTTACTGTGTTATAGGTGAAACTACATTATATCCAACTTGCTTTGCTCCGCCGGAGCGCGCAGGTCCGCCCCGCCAGAGCACTGCTTTACCATATTATATCCGAATTCGTGTTATATCGGGTCGCTTTATAGCAGGGTAGATGTGTATTAATAATCATGGCATTATTCTGAAATTTGTTAAACCCGCTCATCTATATTTTGCATGCTGATTATGTTGAAAGTCAATGAAGTGTACAGTATTGTAACAGACAAAGTGGAAGCTTCTGCAATTCTTTATATTTCTGCTTCCAGGTTCTTTGTTTTAATCTAAACAATGCTGACATGTCCTTCATTTTTAAGCCCAAGATTATGTTGGTCTGTTCAAGTGAAATTCTTCACGACTACAAAAGATGTTTTTCACTTATTATACAGACTCATCCCAAAGGAGATTAAAAGCTGTAGAGACTAATAATAATATTGATCACTTAATATTCCAAATGCTTTACAAACAACCGTCCAATGCTCACAATACTCCTTGGAAATAGGTAAGTAAGTATTGGCAACTATCCCCATTTTAAGATGAAGAAACTGAGAGAACAATGGTTAAGTGACTTGCCCAGGGTCACTTATGGTGTCAGTGGCAGAACCAGGATTAGAACTCGGGCATTTCTGTAATTGTACAGCTATGCAATGCCCTTCTGTCTCTCTCTAGTTAATACTCATCTCATTCTTTCTTTTTCCAGAATTCTATGAGATCCAACATATCCATAATCTAACCATGCACAGATATATAATGGAAGTCATTTTTAAAGGTAGTTAAACTCAACACTGAATTAATGGCAGCACATTTCTTTTAATGACAGGAGCATAAGTGCCAAATAACTATTTCAATGTTCTCAGCTGGGAATCATGTCCTCAGCACGCATGCTTGACGTACAAACATGGTCTCTTGGCTGCCTACATTTTTGCCCATCTGTTTGGGTGGCCTTCTGCCTGCTCACAAATAGGTCAGCACCTTGCCATGGAGTATGTGTACCAGACATCAATGGGTGTAGATGAAAAGACTGCGTAACCTTAAGTTGCTTCTCTTTTGCAGGAAGTCCCTCCTTTATGATTACATTGAATCATTTGTTCCTTAAATCTGTATATACATCTTCAGATACCACAAAACCATACCTGAACAAAGGACAAAGTGGCCTACTGTTACAGGAATGCAGGCAGAGAGGGAGAGAACTTTCATGCTGTCATGGTATCTTTCCCCAATCTGAACCTTAGAGTCCAAAAAAAAATGGGGTACCAGCATGAATTCCTCTAAGCTTAATTACCAGCTTAGATCTGATAAGCTGCCACCAATCAGGACTTGGAGTGCCCGATAAACTCTGGTCTCCCCAAAACCTTCCCTGGGGACCCCACGACCCAAAATCTTGAGTCTCACAACAAAGGGGAAATAAACCCATTTCCCATCCCCCTCTTTTCTTCCTCCCAGAGCTTTCCCAGCCCTGGTACACAGAGATTACACCTTGCTATCAAACTCCCTTAATCACACCAACACAGAGAAATAAAGTTTCTCCTCCCTCCCTTCTCCCCCACCCCCCAAGGCTTTCCTCCTGGGTATCCTGGAGAAGATAGACAGTGATATCAAACTCCTGAATCTTAAAACAGAGGCGAATTCACCTCCACCACCTCCCCTTTCCCCTCACCCAAGAGCAAACAGAATCCAAGTCTGTGAAACTAAAACAAAGAGGAAATTAGCCTTCCCTCCACCGCACACACAAGTACCTTGTGAGTACAAAGACCAATAACCATAGCATTAACAAATGGGTAAAAAAATCAAATTAGGTCTTTAAAAGAAAGTTTAATAAAGACAGAAAGAGTAAAGATAATACTGTAATTCAAAGAAGGAATATTAACAGGGTCTTTCAAGCTTAATAGAAAATGGGAGGAAAAAGCTCCTCCAGCAAGAAAATACAATTTAAAATAACTTTCAGCCAAATACACTTAAAACTCTACCGCCAGATACACGTTGAAAATAAAAGAAACCAATTAAAAAAGAACTAAACCTCCCTTCTACTGCACTTAACACTTGAAATAGAAAATTAGAGCCGTAGTATGTCCAGGTCACTCTCAAAGATCCCAGAGAGAACAACAACACAGAACAAGAAACATACACCCAGCTCCCCCACCCAGAATTGAAAGTAATCTGTCTCCGATGTCCTCTGGTCAAGTGTGTTGTAACACTTTAAACAGTGAAAAGAGACATAACCCTTAGCTAACCTGTTAGACACATGCTGTCCGCTGTCTCACAAGCATTCATGATGTGTGCAGAAATCTTAACCACTGTAAAACGTGAGAAATTCCATGGAACCTAAGAAGGGATGTACAAAGGGAGCAGCTCTAGGTATTCCACCCCCCCCCAAGCACGGCAGGCAGGCTGCCTTCAGCGGCTTGCCTGCGGGAGGTCTTCGATCCTGCGGATTCAGCGGCACGCCTGCGGGAGGTCCACCAAAGCTGTGGGACCAGTGGACCCTCCGCAGGCATGCTACCAAAGGCTGCCTGCCTGCCGCCCTCGCGGCCACTGGCAGAGCACCCCCCGTGGCTTGCCGCACCAGGCACGTGCTTGGCATGCTGGTGCCTGGAGCCGCCCCTATGTACAAGAACTTGTTGTACCCGAGTGGAAGAGGGTAGAAAAAACAGGTTTCCAGGCCATAAGAGGAGAATACCTAAGGCTGGAGGGGTTAAGGAGTGGGCTATTACAATACTTAGCTACCTATTACCCCAAGAAGACCACTCACTGCAAGTGAGTTTTTGATAGTAAGGGTAACCCTTTAATTTTTTTTTCATTCAAGGAACAAATAAATTTTTTTAAGTTCTTATTTTAACAGAATTGGTTAATCCAGCCCTGGCAGCAATCTGATTGATACTTGATGTGTAAAAAGGAAGTAAATATGTGTATGCGTGTGTGTATTTGTGTGGCTACTAATACATTTTAAATAAAACTTCAAAGACCTAATGCCATGCCTGTTTGCTTATATGTCTTGCAAAGTATAAGTTTGAAATATTACATTTATATTATTTCTTAGTACAAATATATTTATTCCTTCCCTTTATTCAACTCGGGCATTCCTTGGTTTGACTGTTTTTACTTGCTGAATTTAGTATTCTGCTTGAGTGTATTTAACTAATCAATTTAAAGATAATTTAAATGCAATCATTTTTTATTGTTATTTCAGCCAGTTTAACTATCCTACCAATAATAAATACACAAATAGTGAAAACTGACTGTCAGATTCTCAGCTGATATAAATCAACATGTCTCCATTGATTTCAGAATGCTATGTAGTTTTTCATCATCTGAGGATTTGGTCTTAAATTTTCTTTCTATAGTTAATCTATTGCAGAGGTATCTCATATAGACTAGAATACATTATTTGAATTTGTTCATAGAGAATATCCAAATGAACGTACTCAGTTGACAACAAGCAAACAGGAAAAGACTTATAGTTGCTAGAGTTCAGACATTGAAGAAAACTGTACGTATGTTACATTGTACTATTCCCTCAAAATAAATGATAGAATAAGTGCCATCTAGTGTACAAAGCCTAGGAATGCCTGTTCCTAAAAATGTATAAAATGTATGAAGCACTCTGCTCCATTCTTGTTTCAGAAAGTGTATTATTAGGCAGATTTATTTTAGACTGTTGAAGGTAATTGATGTAGTGTTTATACCAGCACAATATCATGGTTTATTATTTAATTGTAAAAATTCAGAATATTTTAATCAGTAACATTTATGTTACATTTGGTTTGTATTTGTTAAAATGGCAGATAGTAATGAACTTTGAAGAGAGATTTTACAGTTTGTTGCAATACGCTGAAGCAGAGATTCAAAATCATGGCTACCACTATACAAAGTAAAATATAGATATATGGGTAGCACTATGGATGCGTTGTGCAGGAGGTCAGACTAGATGATCATAATTGTCCCTTCTGACCTTAAAGTCTATGATTCTATGTACCAATCAGTCAGTGAATTATCAGAAACAAAATGTTAATCCACTGGCCAGTATTGCATTATATGGGAAAGTGAGGAGGCTCTTGGTGATTCCTGCATTTCTCAATGGAATATATCATTGCTGGCAATATACTGTCATTGTTTTCATTTTCATTGTGTCCATTAGTGCCCCAAATGGGCCTAATACTTTCAAACAAAAGGCATATTCTCTACCCTGAAGAGTCTGTATTTTAGCCAACGCAAAACAGATGCAGAGAGTAGAGAAAAGGAGAACGAAAGGTTCTCTGCTAATGATTGGTCATATCCTAATTTATTGTACTTTTTAAAAAGTATATAGCTAATTCCAGATTACTCTATGGACAGATCATTATAATTACTTGTAGGTTTCAAGGTAGAGGTCCATCTTCAGGAAAAATTGAATGAAACTGAGGTGGACCAGCATGGACAAGGCTGTTCCATGAGGAACATGTACAGTGACCACAGGAGACCAAGAGGCAGGTTTTCAGCATGAAATATAGTCTGGTTTTGGACAGATTGTTTCAATTCTGGTTCTTCCTGCCAAAGGTGAACTGTGGGGTCCAGGGCACATGCATCAGTGCCTGAGCTGAAGTTCTCATTCAACTTAGGCACCCATTTAGAAGTCATTCAGTGTGTCCAGAGCAGATGTAGGCAGAGAAGCTCAGGGGGTCCTGGAAGGAGCTAACCCAGCAGCAATCCCTTCTACTACTTTTGAAATGATCAGTTTGTGCAGTTTTCCATGCCTCCTGCCAGACAACAGTGTGCATGCCTTTGTGGGGTGGGCCACATAATCCTCCCAGCCAATCACATCCCTTGGAGCAGAGTTTCACTAGCAGGCACATTTGATGGCTCCAGAGTCTAATGGTCCAGGGAGAAGTGGGTGTCAACTTAGCCTTCAAATGAGTAAAATGGCTTTGGAGAAAAGTGCCTGCCAGAGCTTCTTTACTGTTAGACCTCCGCTTCAAAGCGGAGCACAAAACACCACTTAAAAAGATGGGTGTTTTAGAAGTGAAAAAAGAGGTTCAGTGGCCAAAATATTCCGCACATTCTGCACACCCCTGGGACCGCTTCTACTAGTTGAAGTCTGACACAGTTTAGCAGCCAGAATTGCCGCTCAGGGAATGAGCAGAAGAAAGTTAAGAAGGATGGAAAAAAGCCTGAAGAGGCCTTTGGGCAAGGAATGTCAGTGGGGTAGGCATGTGCATGGCCCACAACATTGTCTTATATGTGGAAGGCTTTGTCATCAATGTGCTGGGTAAGTCACTTTGGTAGAGTCTGCAAAGGGGTATAAGTAATGTCCGACAATGTAATAGAAAGGCAAGAGAGAAACTCTTCTGTGTGAACTCCATGTGGAAGGTCTGTTCATACTGGCTGACAAACAAATGTGTTACAGTGTGTTGAGCACACCTGAGGCAATTCCAGAGAACATGCTTCTTGCCAAGCTTGGCGTTTCACTTGTAGCATCTGAATGGTCCTAGACACACTTGAAAAGAGTTGAGAAAGCGAATGCTAGAACTTTATGAAAGGTTATTTTACCCTTCACAGAAGTGACATCCCAATTCCTAGGCAGGACAGCATATGCAGTATTAGTGCTAGTCCACAACAAAGAAACAGTAAGGGTAATGACCATTTCATCCACGAAGGCTTAATTGCTATATACAACAAAGCCATGGAAATGTGAGAGATAACAAGAGAGAAACCCAAATAATGCCAGTTGTCCACAGAAGCCATAAAATACCTTTCATTGTGCAACACAGGATTAAGGACACCTATCACCTGCTTGAAAAGTAAGAGTTATAACCGTTATTGACTGGCTCACAAACTGGGTTAATAGAAAATACGATGTAATGTGTTTGTTCCACAGCAACTGAATTCAACAGTATATGGCCTATACCACAGCATTACATGTCACAGGATGTTGTGAGATGTATAGCAAACAAGTGGCAATAGAGGTCAATTAGCCATAGGCTGCACCTTTGGGGAGCTAAGGGAGCAATGATACTAACTGAGAATAACATTCACCTGGGCAGAAACAGGCAGGGCTTCTATAAAGCCTAGGAGCTGAGGATGGAGGGGGCTGCAGTGAGGTGAACCTGCAGTCACGCTCCCTGATACAAGGGGGTGAGACTGAAAAGGGAAGGGAAGGAGCAGTAAAGTCAGAGTGTATAGACCTGAACTGCTGGTTTGAGGGTCCCAGGACTAGAACCTGGAATAAAGGGCAAGCCCACATTCCACTACCAGCCACTGCAGGAGTGATGCAGCCAGCACAGCGGATCTGGAGACTGCCTGAGAGTGAGGAAGCTTGGTTGGAGGGCTAAGCCATAAAGGAGAGGTGCTGCAGCTCCTGACTAGCAAGAGAGGGGCCACAGAGAGAGTGACTGAGGCAACAGGCTGACCAACTGCAAGAGGAGGTGCAGGCAGTGGCAAGCTAATTCCCCAGGTGAGCCATGAGGAGGCACTACGGAGCATGAGTAGCAGATCCTGTTATATCCTTTAATGACTTTTCCATGAAAATAGATGCACAGAGCCTATGGCCTAACTTGTGCCACCTTATGCTGAGTAGTTTCTTCCTCCAATAGAAATACCGCTGAAATCAGTGCAACTACTTGCAGAATAAGGCACGGAGTGCAACTTAGGTGCACAATCCCATTGAAAGTCAGTGGGAGCTGGGGGCCTCCCTGCCTTTTGTTCCTTTGGAAATCTCCCTCAAGATCAATACGGCTGGCAAAATTTGGCCCTCTACTTTTAAAGAACACTGAACACATTTGTGAGATTTCATCCACTGCATTCATAGTTCTGACATAGCGTTGCCAAGAAAAATATTATCTCCATAACAATAATGCATTTGATTCTGTCAGGCCATAATATCCAATGTATTACAATGATATAGAAGACAATTCAGGGCCAAAAATCCCAAGTTATGTTCAGACGCCAATTTTAACAAGAAAAGAGTTTGGATTTTTGTATTTTTCTTTTTGTGGGAGGGGTAACTATTACTAGTTTACTATTATTGCAGTATTGCATTAAATATTGAAATAAAGGTTATACTAACATAACTCAAGCCTGTGATGTGCAGGAAAGGCACGTTTTAATTTAAATGCATTATTAAAGATAAATGTAATAAGAGTAACAGATAAAATAGTAGAATTTTTTGCTCTTGAATTAAAAGTAGTTTTCGCTGGATGTTGCATTTCATAATGAAATAGTGAATGGATATTAGAGGAACATGGCCCCCTATGAGGTGAAACCACACCTCTGAAGAACCTTGAAAATATCTGCCAATGAGTCATTAATGACGATACAGGTTATTGTAGATAACTGACAAGACATTGTTCTTTTGTTGCAGAGGAAAATGATGGTCCTGTCCTGACATGTTTATCGCTGTCAGTCTGAATCATCCATGGATTCATTGTATGGCTAATGATAAACCTGATAGACTGTTACCTAATCTCATGAAACTCATGCAAGACAAGTTATTGGAGCTGTAAATCCAAAGGACATGGCATATGGTGTCTGGCTTTCCTTGACTAGCAGATTAACTACATCAGTAACGTATGTTAAAGGTCTGCTGCAAGTTTGTCAGAAAATTGTTCAGTAATTTGCACTCAGTATTCAACAGGTGTGTAATGTGAGTAACCTTCATGTTGAGGGGGCAAGAGGAAGCCCCAAGAAAATCAACTGAGAGCAAGGTGAAAGTTAAAACATGTCATCCTTCTTAATCCTGAATGCTTCTGTTAACTGGCTTTCCTGGTAAAACCCCCTGGAACTGTATATTATTTCAATTTTGCACACAACGTGAATTTCAATTTCCCAATACACCACTTTACTATGTACACCCATTTGCAAACCAGTTTACATCACTCCTCAATTTGAAACAGTGTCTGCAAGTTGGTGTTCTGTTTGTTAATCCTCCTGCCTGAAAGGTCAAATGTGATGCAATTTTAGCCCCTGTTAAGGGCCATAAAGTAGCAGTTCTAGTCACTGTCCTAATATGGATGAGTTTACATCTGTCAAATCTTCTCTTCTAAAGTGTGTGTGTCTGTGTGTATTTTCTGACTATCTTTCTAGAAGCATTTTAGCAGTCAAATCAAGTAATTTCAGGTATATTTTCTTAATTTGTAAACTATCTAGATTCCTAGATTAAGGCCAGACGGTACTACTATGTTAGCGTCTGACCTCCTGTATAACATAGGACATCAAATGTCACCCAAAGATTCCTATATTTACCTTGTGATTGAGCTAGAGCAGTGGTGGGCAACCTGTGGCCCATGGACCGCACGTGGCCCATCAGGGTAATCCGCTGGTGGGCCGCCAGACAGTTTGTTTACATTTACAAGGCTGTCCACAGCTCCTAGTGGCCACGGTTCACCACTCCCAGCCAATGGGACCTGCAGGAAGCTGTGGGAATCCACCAGCAGATTTCCCTGATGCGCCGCAGGTTGCCCACCACTGAGCTAGAGCCTATCCTATACAAGGGCATCCAATCTTGATTTTAAGACTTCCTGTGATTGAAAATTTACTAAATTCCTGGGTAATCTATTTCAGGGATTAATTCTCATCACTGTTTAAAAATTTGAATCTTGTTTTTAGCCTCAGATGGGTTCCAGGGTTAGCCAGATGCAGGTGCAACATTTATCTAATCTGGTGCACCCAAACTTTGTGGTGCCAAGGGCCATATTAATAAGGTGCCTGTGTACTTCAGTTTATTTGCATGTACATTTTACATGATTTGTACGAAAATAAATGTACATGCCCATAATACTTTCTATTGTTCTTATAAGTACCTTGATAGATGGACAGAAACTGGGTTGAGTTTCCTCAGTGATGGGGGGTGGGAGGGAAATCAAGGCATTTGCAGAGCCATTAGAGAGCACAGACAGATTCAGATTTTCAGCCATTAGTCTCCATGAGTGTCGCCACCATTTATAAAATACAGGGAAAGAAAGAATTACTATTTATTTATTTGTCAGACAGAATAGCACTTAGCAAGCAAATACAATGGCAGTATTCTGTCTCAGAGTTTAAATGAATGACAACCAATGGCATTAAACAATGAGAAGGGGACTGAATACAGAAGAATTGCTTCAGAAGTGAAAGATCATGAGATGTGCTTAACATTCCATGCATACTTTTTTGCATTTTTAATCTATATTCATTACAATTATTATGTTTATGCTGAGGCCCAGCTGGAAGAGGTCAGCGATGGGACAGTGACCAAAAACAGAAAGCCTTGAAGAAGAATTTGAAGATAGTTGCATGGTGCACAGGATCCAGGGCTGGCTCCAGGTACCAGAAAAGAAAGCAGGTGCCTGGGGCGGCCAATAGAAAGGGGCGGGAGTCTGTCCGTTGTTGGGGTGGCACATCCGGGTCTTCGGTGGGCCTTTCACTCCCTCTCATCCTGTTCGGCGGCAACTCAGTCATATTTTTGGGGCTTTTTTTCCTTCACCACTTGGGACTGCAGAAAAGCTCGAGCCAGCCCTGACAAGATCACTGAAGATGTTCCAGACTAGTGGATGTCATTAGAAAAGGCCCAGAGTTTCTTCTGGGGAAAGGAAACAAGGTGTACTGTGTTGGCAGACTGTAGGTCATGACTCATAAACGGTTGGAGATGACAGACAGGAGCTAATAAGCAGGGCAGAGCTGTGAATCACTTTGAAAGTGGAGAGTTTGTGATACAGAAGGAGATCAGAGAAGGCTTTAAGAGTCTCATAGTTGAAATTCAAGAGCCATGCTTCTGAGGACTGTATTTGATTGTGGGGGATGTACTTTTTGGTATCATGTGATCTGGTACTTCATGTTCATCCACATTTAACATTTTGTTGAATACCAAGACTTTTAAGCTTCCAGTTTTGAAAAACGCATCAAATTCTACTTTCCAAATATCCCATTTTAAATAGGGCTGTCAATTAATCACAAATAACTCACAAGATTAACTCAAAAATATTAATCACGATTAAAAAATTAATCATGGTTAATCACAGTTTTAATCGCACTGTATAACAATAGAATACCAATTGAAATGTATTAGATATTTTTGATTTTCTACATTTTTAAATACACTATATTGATTTCAATTACAACACAGAATACAAAGTGTACTTTATTTATACTTTAATATACAAAGTGCTCACTTTATATTATTTTATTACAAATATTTGCACTGTAAAAATGATAAACGAAATAAATAGTATTTTTCAATTCACCTCATACAAGTACTGTAGTGCAATCTTTTTGTTGTGAAAGGCCAACTTACAAAGGTAGATTTTTTATTTTTTTTTGTTACATAACTGCACTCAAAAACAAAACAATGAAAATTACAGCCTGGGAGTCCTTGAGATGCTTCATAGATCTCATGTGATGAGACTGCAAAACCTCAGCCTGACCATCAACTGTCCCACATAACCCTAGTCAGTAATTCATAGGGTGATTTGAGATGTAGATGTTACTAGGATGGGAATAGGAGCCTGGTGGTTCCTCTTCTCTATAGAGCTTTCTTGGGATAACTCTAAGCCTGGTAGTTAGGAATACCATTACCTCTCAATTCTGCAGTATATGGATGTAGGACAAAATTCCCAAAGAAATCTACACCCCCTCAAAGAAATCAGGAGCACACCCACCCAAGTTAGAGATCTCCCAATTCAACAAAATAATTCAAATGCTTAATGTCAAAAACATATTGATGTTTTCCTGAATTGGAAGCTAAACCAAGATTTACCTACCTAACTACCATGTAACACTTTTTTTAAACATACTGCTCTTTACAAAATTAGATGTCAACTTATTCCTCCTGATTTCCAAAAGTAACATTTAAAGCCTATTTATCAACAGATGTACTATATCATTCAATGTATGCATTCCTCACATTTTTATTGTATCTAGTTAGTGAGGCCTTACACAGCAGTATTCAAAATAGTTACAAAGGTAGTTATTTTCCTGGACTTTTTTCTCCTATGTGTTACACTTTTTCTTTTTGTTTTGTTTGACTTTTAGGAGTATGTTGAGGAACAGCAAAAGAAAAAATCATCTGAAAGACAGGCAGAATTAAACATCTCACTTTCACTATTAAACGCAACCATTTTTCCCCATATGATAAAACTTGACATAGGTAGGTCTGTCCAACTGTTTCTCTTTTTGAAAAGCAATTCTGAAATCCACCATGGGGAGTAGACATATAGGCACAAAAGAGCTTGTGAATTCATGAGAGGGGCATTTCAGTTAAATAAGAATACAACCCTATCTTTGTCTATCTCAGAGCCTGAGCCAACCCCAAAACAACCATATCTGAAAATTTATAAAAAAAAAGCAATGTTCAGAGTGGAGGTGCTTGGAAAAATTCGTCTGCCCTCTCCCTCTTCCACCCCCCCCCCCCACCATGCACATAAAAGAAATACATCAAAAAGTTCAAAAAAATGGTTGTGTTTTTATTAGTTGTTCAATTGAAAACCCTTTTTATTTTTGTTTTTTTCATTTGGTGAAAATAGTCACACTTGAGCTTCGGCTTTGGCTCCCCCACCTGGGGCAGTGGGGCTCAGACAGGCTCAGGCTTCAGTCACCCTGCTGGGGGTCATGTAGCAATTTTTGTCAGAAGGGGTTGCAGTGCAATGAAGTTTGAGAACCCCTGAGTTAGAGGAAGAGTTGAAAATAGACTTCGGGTATTCTGACTTCCAGTCTATTAACCTAACTTCATCATTATGCTTGCACATCCATGCAGAAACAGATAAGTGGCATACATATTGTCTGAAGGCAAGATGTTCAAAAGTATCTAAGGTATTTAAGAGTTGTTCCACTCAGCACTGCAAGGCCTAAGTCCAATATTCAGAAATGACTTAAGCACTTTCTAAATCACTTTTGAAAATGCTACTTTGGCCACTGAGGATACATCTACATTGCAAAAATAAAACCCTTGGCAGCGAGTCTCAGAATCTGGGTCAATTGGCTTGGAATTGTGAGCTAAAAATAATGCTACAGGGCTAAAAATAGTAGTTTAGACATTCCTGGTTGGCCAAAGACTGGGGTCTGAACCTGGCAATGGGGGAGAGTCGCAGCGCCCTGGCACCAGCCCCAGTGGGAATATCTACACTGCTATTTTTAGTAACATAGTGCAAGCCCAAGTCAGTTGACCCAGGCTGTGTGACCCACTACTGCATTATTTTTTCAGTGTAGATGTACCCTAATTCACTCAGGTACTTTTGTACATTTTGCCCTGGATCTCTTGCCTGAGTGCATTCAGCTGGAAAGCATCACATGAAGAACTCTGCATATATGGCCATTTGAAACCACTCATCTCTAGTAAAAATAGATGGTATTGTGTTTAAGGTACTGGATTGGGACTCAGGAGTTGTGATCTCACTTCCTAGCACTACTACATTCCACTTATGCCACCTTGGACACGCCACTTGGGCACCAAGGCTCATAGAAATCATTGGAAAGACTCCTGTTAACTTCACAGGGATTTAGATCATACCCGTAAAGCCGTCTTCTACCACCTTTACCTATTTTTAGAAGTACCTTACCTCGTGAAGATCTCCACTGAAGTCAAAAGGATTAGTCCCCATGCCAGCCACTATTCAGAGTGAGTTAACTTGGCCAAAATAGGCTCAATCTCTGCGTCTCATTTCCCCATTTATGAAATGGAGGGTGATTATACTTATGTACCTCATAGGGATGTGGTAAGCATAAAGTCGGTGAAGTTTGAGGCACTCCTACAGCAAAGTTGTGAGGCACTCCATGTTACAACCTAAACAGAGACATATAATAACAATCAACAGCAAAATTCTGAGTTCAGATGGAGAATATTGACTTAAATGGGAGCTGTGCATACATTTCTGAAGGCAGAGTTTGGCCCTTTACAGGATGTACAGTATAACATTAATTGAATTTAGCCCATTTTCATTACCATTTACATATGAAAGAATGTTTTTGAGATGTACTCCTGTGTTTTGAACTGTCCTTAGTCATAAACAATATTTTTTTTTTTCTGACAAAGATCCCTGTGAGGCAATTGCTAAGCAAATTAGGAGAAGCTGAAGTAACAATCTTCACAGCAAAAAGAGGGAAGCGCATACCATTCACTGAAGTGTTGTATGACAGAGGTGAGCAGGGAATATACTAAACTTCAGGACATTTGTGGGAGCTAGTATTGGACAGAAACTGTGCTGTTGTGTGAGTCACTTCATCCTAGTGAAGAACAAAAGCATAGGGTCTGACTCATGTCCACTGATACCACCCAGCTGGTGGGTCAAGCAACAGTAATTCTGTAAGGAGCAGGAATATAGTAGCCACTGGCAGACTACTGTAGCTCTGGCAAGTGGCCTATAACTGGCTAGCAAATCCCACAAAGTGGCCAAATAATGCCATATCATTGGTGAAGCTAGGCCATCCCAGGGGGATGTGTAGTTTGTATACCTCTCAGGGACTGCTGTAGAGTTTTAGCCCTTTAAAAAAAAATGTGCATTTCCCCAGAAAACGAACAAGAAAGGTGTCAGTCATCCCATAATCTGTTCCCCCCCAAAGAGTCATGCGTCCAGTAGCTCAACTGTCCATAGGTGGAGGGATTGTGTATATATATATTGCATCAATCCACACTTTTTTTTTTTTTTGAACCATCAACTACCTCATCTACTTGGAAGGCTCTCACATGTAAGGTACCACAGAAGTCATTAGCATCCTTCCTGATCAACAGCGCATAGAAAGGCTAATGAGGAGACTTGAGCTGCAGTCTCTTGAGCATGTTGACAACAACCTATTTTAAGTCTCCATTCTGACCTGGCTGGTTCAAGTGAATGAATGGCCCTGTAACCATTGACACTGGCATATGGATGTGAGCTAGGTAGCTGCAGAAATATTCAGTGTGACCTAAATGAGCACTGTTTAAAAATGCAAGGTGGCTAATGCTTTAGAGGGAAGGAACAGAACAGGGCAATTATCAAGTGATCCATCCCCTGTCATCCAGTCCAGCTTCTGGCAGTCAGAGGTTTAGGGAAATGCAGAGCACAAGGTTGCACCCCTGACCATTTTGGCTATTAGTCATTGACAGATCTATGCTCCATGAATTTATCCACTTCTATTTTTGAACCTTGTCGCAGGGCAAGTGCACCCCGTCCCTTCTTGGGACAGGTGAATGTAAAGGTGGCCATGGCTGAGTCTATACAATCATCCCTCGTCTTGGGATAGCTTGGCCTAGGGGTAAAAGTCAATATGGTTGCCCTCTCTCAGGGCTGTGTGGCCTAACAGTCAGAGCCAATAGGACAGCCCTGCTGAATAGGGCTGCCCTGTTGTCTAGTGGCCAAAGTCAGTAAGGCTGCCCTGCTCAGCAGGGCTTTGTGGCCCAATGGCCAGAGTCAGTCTAAGTGTCCTCTATCAGGACTACATGGTCCAATGGCCAGAGTCAGTAGGGCTGTTTGGCTTGGTGGCCACTTGGGAAAATGAGCCACCACCTGTCAGGGGGGAGGGGGCAGTGTGATGGCTGGGTAAGGGGACCCAGGCCCTCCCTGCTCCATCGGGTCCCAGCTCAGGGCCTTGTCAGTGGCAAGTATCCCTGTCATTGGGTCAGTGGGGAATTTGCCTGAAACACACTGACCCCATGCAGCACAATATCTAGTCCCCCTGAGCTACTTCCTACCCTTTTCCTGATGCAGCAGCCCCGGTGTCTCCAGGGTCTCTGGACTCTGTAGTTAGTGCAGCTCCCAGCAGCTCCAACAATTCCTGGGCGTCCTCTGGAGTCTGTGTCCCTGGCTTCTACCATCTGTGGCTTGCACAGTTCCTGGGCTGGAGCCTGCAGTGTGAAAGAATGAGCCAAGCTGCTCTCTTTTTTATCAAATCTCCAGCCAAAGCATGCCCAGCAGTGCCACAGGGGCATGGCCTCCTTGGCCCAGGAATTAGAGTTAACTTTTGTGGTATCAGTGTGGGGCAAGTGCGCCCCGTCACAAACCCACTTAATTTTTTGGCCTTCACAACATCCCTGGCTATGAGTTCCATAGGTTGACTATGCATTGTCTGAAGTACTTCCTTTTTGTTTTATTTTCTAAATCTACTTCCTATTAATTTCATTGGGTGACATCTGGTTCCTATGCTACATGAAGTGCTATGTAACACTTCCCTATTCACACTGTACAAACCATTCATGATTTTAGAGACCCCTATCATATCCCCCCCCACCATCACCACCACTTTGTTGTCTCTTTTACAAGCTGAATCATATCAGTCTTTTTAATCTCTCCTCATAGGGAAGCTGTTCCATGCCCCTAATAATTTTTGTTGCCCTTCTATGTACTTTTTCCCAATTCTAATGTCTTTTTTGAGATGAGGTGACCAGAAATGTATGCCCACACTTTGAATACATGTAAGATGGAATTATATAGTGGCATTATGATATTTACTGTCTTATTACCTATGACTTTCCTAGTGATTCCCAACATTCTGCTAGCTTTTTGACTGCCACTGCATATTGAGCAGATGTTTGCAGAGAATTATCCACAATTATGCCAAGATCTCTTTTTTGAGTGGTAACAGCTATTTTAGATACCTTCATTTTGTGTATATAAAATTGGGATTATGTTTTCCAATGTGCATGACTTTACATTAATCAACATTGAATTTCATCTGCCATTCTGTTGCCCACTCACCCGATTTTGTGAGATTCCTTTGTAATTCTTTGCAGTCAGCTCTTAACTATCTTGAGTAATTTTGTAGCATCTGAAAACTTTTGTCTCACTGTTTACACTTTTCCAGATCATTTAGGAATAGGTTGAACAGCACTGGTCCCAATACAGAACTTTGAAGGACTCCACTGTGAAAACTGACCCTTTATTCCTACTCTTTGTGTCCTGTCTTTTAACCAGTTACTGATCCATGAGAGGAGCTTCCTTCTTATCCTATGACTGTCTACTTTGCTTACTAGCTTTTGGGGAGGGACCTTGTCAAAGCTTTCTGAAAGTCCCAATTCACTATATCAGCTGGATCACCCCATCCATGTTTGACACCCACAAAAAATTCTAATAGATTGGTGAGGCATGATTTCCCTTTACAAAAACCATGTTGACTATTCCCCAACATATTGCATTCATGTGTGTATGATAATTCTGTTCTTTACTATAGTTTCAACCAACTAATTTGCTGAAGTTAGACTTACCGGCCTGTAATTGCCAGGATCGCCTCTGGAGCCTTTTTTCAAAAACCAGCATTACATAGCTGTCCTCTAGTCATCTAGTTAGAGATTGATGTAAGCGACAGGTAACAGCACAAATAGTAGTTCTGCAATTTCATATTTGAGTTACTTCAGAACCATGAATACCATGTTGTCCTGATGACTTACTAGCTTCAGTTGTTAAGTAGTATGATAGTGAAAACCTTCCTTGGTACTGACTTCAGTGTTATTCACCTATAGTTTGAGCAAGGTGAGTGCTCTCATTTTCTGAAAGAAAGGGATGATGCATACCCTTTTCAAATCTTCTGGAATGTGGCAGGTTTCCTAAACTTTTCTACGAAGCCAGTGAACCAGGTCCTATCCTCCACACTTCATCAGTTCTGATGGAATATTTTCAATACCACTTCATAATTGTTTGGCTGCAAGCATCACTTCCTCTTATGTCACCAGCATGTTCTCTGCCGGGATCATTTTGGGATTAAGTTGTAGTTTAAATCTTGACGGGGATTTGTTCATTAATTCACAAAAATGCACATGCCAATGCTTAAGTTGTGAATTCATATGCTGGCATCATTCTCCATTTTTGTTCTTAACAGGCAGAAGCCACAGGAATGGATGTCCAGTTAGGATGTTCAAAGTCTCAAAGATCATTTCTGGTCATTTCTGTTGGAGGCTTCCTCAGTGCACTTCATGATACTATTCCAACATTGATTATGATCATTTCAACAGGCCCTCTTAACTGCTAGTTCAATACATCTTTATGACAGACTTTGCAGTTGATTTTGACTCAATGCATCGATCAGCACTGTGAATACTGCTATGCCAGTATGAGGTGCCTGAGGACTTAGTGTGCCTAGTAGAGGAATTGTATCACAGTATATTCAGATGTATAAGGGTCAATGATTGTATTACAGCCTGGTTTTCAGTAGAATCAGGAGCACGCCAGGGATATGTTCTCTCACTTATGTCATTTAATATCCTAATAAACTATCTAATTACAAAGCCAACTGAGGTCAAAGTAGGTGATGTAAAATTTACATTTTCGTCTTTAGAAAATCAAGTATATCGATGATATTGACTTACAGCTAATGCTATAAGAGTGGCAAAAAACTGCAGAATCTATGGGACTTAAGATCAACGGTGATAAACCTAAAGCTATGCATGCCTCCTAAAAATGCAAGTGAATGACCTGCCCATGCTGCATGTAGATGGCAATGTCATAAAATGGGTGAATATCTGTATGGGTAGTCAGCTTACAGCAGGAGGTTCTATAGCCAAAGAAATCCTATCAGATTGGTCTTGTGTCAATGGCATTTCAGCTTCTGTTTGTGTAGTGGAAGGTCTGTGTGACAACTAAGATACAAGAGTTCAACACAGTAGTGATAAGTTATATGTGACTATTAAAAACAGCTGAGAAGAAGAAACTAAACAGTTTTAAGTGTCAAAAGTCAGAGTCAAAAGTTACTTAACATTTGTTGGTTTCATTTTGTCACAAAATGAGAAGGTACTTGGATGATCCTAGCAAGTTGCAGTTTTGCATCAGTTGAGAACAAGATGACTGCAATGGTGGGGTCATGTCCAACATGCAGAAGAAGATATAATTTTACAGTGGGTTTATAGAACTGAGGTTGAAGGAAGTAGAGCATGAGGCCAACAATGAATGAGGTTGGAAGATGTAATTTTGAGGGATTTAAGAAGCTTAAATCCTCTCATAGTGACTCTTGCTGAAGGTAAAGATTTGCAATGGACCACTCCAATGGTGGAAGTTCATTCTACACACCACCACAGCTGCATCATAACCATGTTAATTTGTTGTTTGTTTGTTTTTTTTAAAAGAAAGACTTGGAGTCTGGATATTCTTAGCTGAGCAGTTGTTTTCTGTTCTTTTTGCTTGCTTGCAGTTTAGATTCTTATTTTTGTGCATTTAATTTTTTGTACAACACCTAGCGCTATGGACTGGTGCTCAATAAATCTAAATATTTAACAAAATTTAATAAAAAATGTTTAACAAGAAAAATCAGTAAGTAGTTTGGGAGGACAGGATCTAACCGTGGATCAAGAAGGGAGAATATAAAGCACAAAAATGGGTAACAGAACAAGGAACAAAAGAGAAAAGGGAGTGAAATAAAAAAAAAAGGGAGAGAAGAAGGAAATCTTGTGATCAGAGAATGAGATGAAACTAATGCCACATACACCAGGCTTTTATTATCCCAAGGATAACATGCACTATATAAAGCAACAAAGAGTCCCATGGCATCTTATGTACTAACAGATGTATTGGAGCATAAGCTTTCGTGGGTGAATACCACTTCGTCAGACTCATGTAATGGAAATTTCCAGAGGCAGGTCTAAATATGCAGACCAGAATCAGTTTGGAGATAACGAGGTTAGTTCAATCAGGGAAGATGACGCCCACTTCTAGCAGTTGGTGTGAACACGAAGGGAGGAGAAACTGCTTTTGTAGTTGGCTAGCCATTCAAAGTCTTTGTTTAATCCTGAGCTGATGGTGTCAAATTTGAAAATGAACTGAAGCTCAGCAGTTTCTCTTTGAAGTCTGGTCCTGAAGGTTTTTTTGCTGTAGGATGGCTACCTTAAAATCTGCTATGTGTGGCCAGGGGAGACTGAAGTGTTCTCCTACAGGTTTTTGTATATGCCTTCCTAATATCTGATTTGTGTCCATTTATCCTTGTCTGAGGGGAACTGTCCAGTTTGGCCAATGTACAATAGCAGAGGGCATTGCTGGCATATGATGGCGTATATAACATTGGTGGATCTGCAGGGTAATGAACCGGTGATGTCATAGTTGATCTGGTTAGTCCTGTGATGGTGTTGTTGTGTAAAATATGTGGACAGAGTTGGCATTGGGGTTTTGTTGCATGGTTGGTTTCCTGAGTTGTAGTTGCTATGGTGCGGTGTGGTTGCTGGTGAGAATATGCTTAAGGTTGGCGGATGTCTGTGAGCGAGGACTGGCCTGCCACCTAAGGTCAAGTGATAAGATGTTATAATTAGCAAAAGTAGAGAGGGGCGTGAGTGGACAAGAGCTGAGGAAACGTTGTTCCAGGTCAGCCATAAAAATGTTGACACCATTTTATCTCACAACATTATTTCAAATTTCGTGACAATATATACCTCCAGACCAGTGTACTTCTATGGGCACCACATAGCCCCAAATATCCCAACATGTTTGTCCAAATCTGAAATAATTGTGGATGACGATAAGTGGTGCCAATGTTTTATGGCTGACCATCGAACAACTCCTCAGCTCTCATCCCACTCATGCCCCTTCTCTACCTACATTACATTGATGACATCTTCATCATCTGGACCCATGGAAGGAGACACTGGAATAATTCCAGCACGATTTCAACAGCTTCCACCCCAATAACCTCAGCCTAGACCAATCTACACGGGAGGTCCATTCCTAGCCACCACAGTACAAGTAAGTGACGGTCATGTTAACCCAACTCTATATCGAAAACCACCGACCACTATGCCTGCTTCATGCCTCCAGCTTCATCTCGAACTACACATGATCCATCATCTACAGCCAACATTGAGGTACAACCAAATTTGCTCCAACCCCTCAAACAGAGACTAACACCTACAAGATCTTCACCAAGCATTCTCCAAACTAGATACCCACATGAGGAAATAAGGAACAATCAACAGAGCCAGATGTGTACCCTGAAGCCTCCTGCTTAAACAAGCCCAAGAAAGAAACCAACAGAACTCCACTGGCTATCACCTCCAGTCACTCAGCTAAAACTCTCCGAGTGCATCACTCAGTGCATCACAACCATCTGGAAGGATCCCTCGCTTTCACGACATTGGGAGGCAGGGCAGTGTCTCGCCCAGGACAACCCTCCAACCTTAAGCATAGTTTCACGCAGCAACCACACACCACACATACGCAGCTCTAACTCAGGAACCAGTCCATTGCAACAACTCGATGCCACTCTGTCAATATCTAACACCAGCAACACATCACAGGACCTACCAGATCGCTACATTCTCACCATTCATTCACCTGGCACGTCCACCAATGTTATATTACTCCATATGTGCCAGAAATGCCTCTATGTACATTGGCCAACGGCAGTCCCTATGTAAAGGATAAATGGACACAAGTCAGATATTAGATATCAAAAACCTGAGAACAGTTTCAACCTTCCTGGCCACAAAATAGCAGATTTTAAGGTAACCATCCTACAGGAAAAATAACTTCAGAACCAGACTTCAAAGAGAAACTGCTGAGTTTCAAGATCAGGAGTACTTGTGACAACTTAGAGACTAACAAATTTATTTGAGCATAAGCTTTCATGGGCTACAGCCCACTTCATCAGATGCATGCAGTGGAAAATACAGTAGGAAGATACATACACACACACACAGAGAACATGAAACAATGGGTGTTACCGTACAGACTTTAATGGGAGTGATCAGTTAAGGTGAGCTATTACCAGCAGGAGAGAGAAACTTTTTGTAGTGGTAATCAAAATGGTCTATTTGCAGCTGAGCTTCAGTTAATTTACAAATTTGACTCCATCAGGTCAGGATTGAACAAAGACTGTGAATGGCTAGCCAACTACAAAAGCAGTTTCTCCTCCCTTGCTCTTCACACCTCAACTGCTAGAAGAGGGCCTCATTCTCCTTGATTGAACTAATCTTGTTATCTCCAGACTGATTCTGGCCTGCATATTTAGACCTGCCTCTGGAAATTTCCATTATATGAGTCTGACAAAGTGGGTATTCACCCACAAAAGCTCATGCTCCAATACATCTGTTAGTATATAAGGTGCCACAGGACTCTTTGTTGCTTTATACAGATCCAGACTAACAGGGCTACCCCTCTGCTCCCATGCACTATATAATACCCCATTATGCACCATACACCATATGTTGTAGGGAAGTCTAAAAATGAATGTAAATTTCAAAGCCATCAGATCAGCAGCACATTGGAAAGGGTATTGCCTCCCCCTGCCTCTGCTGATGGAGTAGATGAGGCCCTGATTAGCCTCCTCTTTCTGACATGTGTGACTATTTAAAAGAAAATGATGACTGTGGAGGGTAGGAGTGGAACAGTTTGTGTCAAGCTGTGGGTGTGGCAGAGGCAGCTATATTTTATTTTATTTTATTTCAGATGGGCTACATTTGTTTATCATGGCATTTAAAGAGTTAGAAGTTAGTATCTGGAGGTGGGTTCTGTTGTGTGCTATATTTTTCTTTTTACTCCTGCTGCACTGTCCCTTGTGGTGGTGGGAGTTTGATGTCGTGAGAGAAATCTTCTGTTTAAAATACAAGCTGCTTCTCAGAAAGTAAAGAACTCTGAGAGGAAAAGACTGTTAGGCCATTTGTTGGGGGCAAGATCCACTCTAGAAGGGAGAGAGAATGTACCACTGCAAGTATGCAGATGGGCTGTGCCTTGAACTATAGCTGGACAAACTTTTTACTCAAACTGTGTGTTTGTGTTTTGTTTGTTTTAGGCACAGAGGTTCTCAAAATGTGGTCCGCAGACCACCAGTGGTCCGTGAGCTCCATTCAGGTGGTCTGCGGATAGTTCCCTCTAAGGTACACACCTGAACGGCCACACACAAGAGAATGAAGGGCCACACTTGTAATTAGTCGAGCCGCACAGGTGTGGTTCCACTAATTAGGTGTCTGGACCCTGGAGAAAAAGCACAGGTAAGGTGAGGTGGTGGCCTTGGGGGAATAGGGGGTTGGTGGGAGGGGGCAGTGGTGTGAGAAGAGGGGATGGGGGAAATTTGGGATATGCAGGGATGCGGTGGCCAGAGAAAGAGGTGACTTTCCCCAGCTCCAGGGCTTCTGGGGAGAGACCTCCCTCCTTCCCAGCTTCAGCTTGGGGGCTGCTGCAGTGGGGGAGAGAGTGAGTGAGAGACCCCCTCTGCTCCCCATCCCAGCTTAGGTGCTGTTGTGTGTAGGAGGGAGAGGGCACATCCATTGCATTAGAAAGGTAAGACTACTGATATTAAAATATGAGTTTTGTACTTTTATTTGTATAACAAAAAATGTTTAAGATTTTTTTTATATAGTGTGTTTACCCAAAGTGCTTTACAATAATTAGCTAACGGTACAAACAACATTTGGAAAGATCATTAAGTGGTCCGCTGAGGCCCTCAGCACTTTTCAAATGGTTCGCAAAAAGAAAAGTTTGAGAACCACTATTTTAGGGTTTGGGAGATTTTGTTTGTTTTTACAAACAGGGTTGTAATGAAAACAAGTTTCCATGGTAAATGTCCGTTCTCAACTTTTTTGGGGGGTCCAGTCCCAACCCACAGTTTGAAAACCATTGCGACTCCCTATGCTATTTGGAAAAGTCACTTACCTTCTCTATACTTCAGTTTGCCCATATGTACAATGGCTATATCCAGGTACCTTTTAAGGTATTTTTGAGAGCTTCAGGTTCTACAAAAAGTGCAAATGTAACAAGTCTGGGTTTTTTATTGAACGTTAAGGAGGATTTAAACGGATACAATGAATTTACAAAGAATAAGAAGGTTATTAATTAATCCATAATTCTTCTAGAATACGTGTTTTATCATAAAATATTGAACTGCACACACCGTAGGATTAGTAATCCAACAAAAGCATAAAGCTTCAAACAGAATTCAACAATTGGTTCACACAAACAAATACCACAGAGAGGATATCAAATGCTCAGGCAAAACACATAATAACTAGAAAACAGAAAGGACGTACGACACCAGTATTTTATTTGAATACACCGAGCTGGATTTTTTTCTACCAAATCTCAGTCCAAAAATTCTACATTTTAATTATACTTTTAAAATAAGTCTTACATGCCTTATAGATTTCCCTTTTGTTAAATAATCAGATAAATACTAATGTATTTATTACTGTGGCAGTAGCTAATGAAGGTACATTGTAATCTTGTTCTTTACTATTTTTATTTGTAGACCAAAAGGTCGAATTCTTTATATTTTGTCTTCAGTGAAACTACTCACATAAGAAATGTTTAATCTGAACCACTCTGCTCTTGTGTAGTGACAGGGTTGCTTGCACTTGGAGTTCAAGTAGGATTTGTAAGAGAGAGCACCACCTTGTGGCAATATAGGCTGATTGTCAAAGGTGCTGTGTGTATTCAGCAACTCTAAGAATCTGACCAGTAGTCTGTACTATTGTAGTTTTAACACTGAGTCAGTGAAATAAAATTAAAAGGGGAAAATGAGGAACATTTCTTATGTTTTATGATTAGTGCATATGGAGACTGATATTTAAATCACAACAAAAATGCAGAAAGTTCCCCCAAAACTGGCCTATACAATAGGGATATTTTTATACACTACTTTCTGTGATAAAAATAGAGGCTAGATTTGAGACTGGCCTTGAATAAATGTGGAAGAGACAGGGAGCAAGAAACCCTCCAACACACCTTTGTAGTTCTGCACAGAGAGTCGTCTGGAGAATGGGCTTTGTGCTTCCTGAAGCTAGCACCACCAAGAGAGAGGCAGTAGTTTTCCCCATGGAAGACAACTGGGGGCAAGAGCTACTGCCCTTTCTCTGCTAAACCAATATGGCTGAGCCGAACTCATGCTACTGCCATTTCTCTGATTAAGCGTTATAGCAGAGCCAGCCTGCAAAGTCCATAATGTGCTCTTTTACAGGGTATAACAGGAGGCACTCTGGCTTGCAGTCCAAGTAGTACTGTAAGCCAAAACTGATTATGTTAATGGCACAGATTCATTGAAGATCATGACATTCAAACAGACACCAAGCTTCTTGTTTATCAAGCTGTTTTTCTTCCAGCACTGTTGTATGGGTCCGAAACTTGGACAACCTTTAGACACTACTTGAATTAGCCATGTTGGGAGAGGAACAGGTGATTTAACTTTATTTTAATTTTATGTGGATTGTTTGTCTTGATTCTGGGGTTAGAAATGACTGTTTGAAGACAGCTTCTGTTGTGTTCTGTATTTTTCTTTTATTGGGAATTTTCTTTGATATTGGGAATTCAGTTCACAGAGCAAACTTGTTAGAACTTGAATTAAGAAAAACACTTTTTTTCCCCCCCAATTATCATAATATATATTCCGTTTTTACCCACAGTGGTCCTGGTTCTGTAGGGACAGTCCTACTCTTGCAAGCCAAACTTGCAGGAGAAAACAGAACGTATACTAGTTCCAGGAACAGCTGCTGAATTTCATTTCATTTTAATATAAATACAAAGTCACTTCAAGGGCCTGATCCTACACTTCCTCATACAAAATTCTCACTAGCCCTAAGAAGCTTCCACTGTAACAAAGGGCTAATTACAAAGTTGCGCACAAGTACATTGGAAAATCTGTGCTTAGATGTGATAAAAGGGAAGGTAGGGATTTGTAACTGTACCAGTACAGTATTTCCTATGTCTAGTATATACACTACTTTCTCTCTTAATTACATGTAAGAGTTAGAAGGTTTCAAAATGTACACCAATTGCAAGAGTAGTTAGATAAATTTCTCTCTCATTCTGTTTGGTAGCAATGTGGCCACTAGAGATAGACAAAATTTTGCTATTTGTACAATTCATATATATATATATATATGGTTCTGCACAAATCCAGGCCATACTGAAGTCAATGACAAATTGACCAGGATTTCATCTCTTGCATTTAAATAGTGTGACAAAGTTCCTCCTCTACCTTGGTGGGTCCTGCACTTATTGGCGGATTTGTTCACCTTAGTGATCTTCCCCTCTTGTGGAACCCACAGTCTGGGTCAGCTCCTCCTGTATCTGATCAGGAGTTGGGAGGTTTGGGGGGGACAACTCCCTGGGCTACTTCCCCATGGCCTCCTCCAAACACCTTCTTTATCCTCACCACAGGACCTTCCTCCTGGTGTCTGATAACGCTTGTCCTCCTCAGTCCTCCAGCAGTATACTCTCTCACTCTCAGCTCCTTGCCTTCTTGCTCCCAGCTCCTCACACACGCTCCTTCTCCTCTGGCTCCTCCCTGCCTGACTGGAGTGAGCTCCTTTTTAAACCCAGGTGCCCTGATTAGCCTGCCTTGATTGGCTGCAGGTGTTCTAATTAAAGTAGCTATCTCTACTGCCTTCTAGAAAGATCTTAATTGGCTCCAGGTGCCTTGATTAACCTGGAGCAACTGCCATTTGGTTACCAGGGTACTAGGGATTTGTTTAGCCTGGGGCTAACATACCTGTTTCTCAGTACTTTACTGTAGCCATCTGGCCTTGCCCCATCACAATAGATATAGAATTATAACAACGAACTGAGAACTTCTGTAAAGGATATTTGGTATTTTCCATTGGGGTGTGTGTGTGTGTATATATATGTGTATATATATATCAGTGATTTTGAATGAGCATAATCCTTATGTTACTAATATTAACTACTCACGTGACTAAAGTTACTTACAGGTGTAAGTGTTTGCAGGATTAGCTGCTTAGAGCTTTATGACTGAGCTGAGCTTTTCTCCAAATCTATATTAGATTATCCAAAGTTTAACAAAAGAAGAATCCAAAATGAATTCCTATGTGCCTCCTGCTCTGAACTTGTTGGCGAACATTTTTATAAGTGTGTTAAAGATTGTTTACACCTTACTTTACTGCCTTTACAAAGCAATGCCTTGAACAAAACGTATAACACATTTAGTTCTGGTAACTGCTGTTTTGTTAATCTCAGACTACCACTGATTTTCACTCCCTTTCCTACTGTCTTGAATTTCGGTTAGAAATGCTTTTATTTTTAAACAACACACAGAATACAAAGTTTATATTTAAGTTTAGAAAATGCTGTAGGAGTCAATCCTTCAGTCTTTTTGTGTGCAAACTAAATTGACTCGAAGCAGAATTTTCATTGCATAGGGACCACCCCATAAGCATTGTGAGGCGGAACTGTAATATTAATATAGGTAAGCCTTTGAAAAGAAACTAATAAAGGGTATATCATTCAATATTTTATTTTTTACAATAAAGGCAAAACATTTTAACAAAGATGTCTACAGAATTAATACCAATATATTTATTTAGGATGTATTTGTAAAGTATTATGCTTGCTAGAATTACCACTATTTGACTTTTAATTAATAATTATCCAAAAAGAGGCCAACAGTGAGTTAATTGAGGCTTATGTATAATATGAAACTGTGCTTATTGGTGTTAAACCTTGGGCAAATTTACACATCTTTTCCTTCACTTGTAATTATGGATTGAATCCTTCTATAATAATATAATACATGGAGATATACCTATCTCATAGAACTAGAAGGGACCCTGAAAGGTCATTGAGTGCAGCCCCCTGCAGCAGGATCAAGTACTGATTTTGCCCCAGATCCCTAAGTGGCCCCCTCAAGGATTGAACTCACAACCCTGGGTTTAGCAGGCTAATGCTCAAACCACTGAGAGCTCTATTATAGATGCCAGTGGACTCCTGCAAAATTGTTTGATTTCTTTGCCAAAAAAGGAAATATTTACCCAGGTAATAAAAAATCTGTGTTGGAAGAGAAATTGCATCATTATTGATACAGAAGCACTTCTTGGTCTTCAAATGGTCCTGATAGTGCTTTCTTATAGAGTTGCTCAGTTCTTACCAAAGAGTATTTCAGGGAAAACACATTCAGAGTAATTAAGGTGAAATGCAACAAATGTGTATTTGAAACAGCCCAGCCATCAGCATGTTAGAATGTATTTACAGAAAAAAAAAGTGTTTTTTTATTTTTGCTGGTCTAATTTCATATTTTGCCACTAGATGGCAGACCTTGAAAATGATTTGCACAAGGGATAGGCGCTATTCCATTTATGATGCAGACCTGTAAGAACAAACTCTAGACTTCTCCCTGGGTAGAACTTGTTTTCCCCTTTTGAATGGATTCCAATCATGTGTAAATTATTCACTGCAATAATCAATTAATCCACTATAAGACATTCTGACTCAAACGCACCATGAGATGCACTTTGTCTCGCATCATGATCCATATTATGTGTGTGGGATTTTTTATTTATGTATTTTATTTTGGCTGGTTTTGTTGATTAGTCAAATTGTCCTTTGACTTTAACGGATAGTAGTTCTACATAAAAATCAGCGGTACAGTATGGCTGCACTGATGCTAAACTTTGCTCTATATAAATAAATATAGATTTCTAAAAACCTGCTACAAAAACTCTAATAACTTAAGAAAAAAATTATATTTTACAAATTTAATATAGCAACTTTAAAGGGAAAACCATGCCTGTGTATCAGAATGAGTTGGTGTCCAACTCATGTCAAAGTCCTATTTAAGTTGGCACACTTACATTTAGATATTAATAGATCAAGTTTCCTCTTGATATTTAATGAGTAACTCCCGTTAGGATTCAGAGAATTTATACATGCCTTCGTCCTCCAGGCATTAAAAGGAGAATAGGTTTCTAGAGCATCAATATCAATGCAGCTATTCTGACTTCTAAAGATTTAATGCCAGATTCCAAATGTAAATCACTCAAAAAATCTGCTAATGCACACGCCTTGTGTTACTGTATATTTTTAGATGTATATTAGCAGTGTGCTGCATGTCTGAGATTAGAAAGTGGGCTTTACATTTTAAATAGGATATGACTATACTTAAAGAAAAGCCTACCTAATTACTACGGCCACTTTCTAATCTATGACATGCTCTGCCTATTTACTATATGTGGAAAAGTGTGATACTGATGAGAGAATAGAAAGGCCTTAAATCCAGTTTTCACCAGTAAATTACTTACAAGTGATAAATATTTTAAAATCGCCAGTTGAAAATTAGTGGTTTTGTTCAAATATGCTGTTTAAAACCTTGTTTTAAAACCTAATATATACACTCTTAATTGGCCTTCTATAGGGTGGTTCACAGACTATTTTTGCAAGAATTGTAGGATAACCAGAATTGCTCTCTTTGTACTTGCAATTTCAAATCCAGTGGGGGATAATTAATTTTGTTTCAGTAAGATCCATAAAGGAATGGTCAGGCTGTATCTTTGAATAATCCACATAAAGTGTATTCCTTTCAAAATTTTGCCTTTTTTCTTAAGTAGAGTGTTTTTAAAGCCTCTTTGGCATGACATTTTCATCAGCGTGAGGAGAGATTTAAAAATGCCTGAGGTGGTGGCAACCTAAATAAAGAGTATGTGACACACACAGTCATATCTAAGTAATCTTTAGATTATTTGTGACACACAATACAATATGAAATGTGACCAGTAATACAATATAAAGATAAGCCTGACACTCTCAAGCCATGTCTACACTGCAAAATCATGTCGACATACAGTTGCCACAGTTATTAAATCGTATTGTGTGCGCGCACACAGTTGGCTGTTTGTGTGAGTGGCACACCAGGTGCGATTGTATAGATGCAGAATACAGTGCACCATGCTCCATTGCATCTGGTGTCACTACTTAGAGTTTGCTATAGCCTTAACTAAGAGCTATGTGGCTTTTAGCTCATGCAAAAGAGGCTCATACGCTAAGCTTCAGACATCCCAGGTTCGATCCTGCCAGCCAATGATGGGGGTCTGTCGGTGTTATGCTTGCAAAGTCTGATGGGGCTGAAATGAGTTGTGCAGGAGTGACTGAGAGTATGGGATCAACTTCCTTTAATACATGGTACCAAGTATCATAGGAGTAGTGGTGTTAGTCTGTATTCACAAAAATCAGGAGGAGTTCGGTCTCACCTTAAAGACTAACAGATTTAACTGGGCATAAGCATGGAGTCATGCATCTGAAGAAGTGGGTTTTTTACCCACAAAAGCTTATGCCCCAATAAGTCTGTTAGTCTTTAAGGTGCCAATGGACTCCTTGTCGTTTCCCTTAATACAGTGTTCTCCATCCCATAATTTCATCTGCAGCCCATAATATTTCGTGCCTTCTTGTCAAAGTCCCATAAACTCACTTGTCCCTCCTGGCTGGCTGCCATCTATGACAGAAGCATGGAGCCTATGCAGCTCTGCACTATTGTCATGAGCGTTGCAAGCACAGGAATTGGATCCTGCAATATTTGCAGAGCCACAAGAGGAGCCGCAGGGAACATGACAATTCCTTGGAGGCTACATTGCTATAAGACATAGAAAGAAACAATTCCAAGTTGTTGGTGGTGTTCGTGGAGTAGCTGGAGATGGTGGAGCACAGGTTATGGGCTGGAGAAACAAGCATTGATTGATGGGATCCCACTGTAATACAGATTTGCAATGATAAGAAGTGACTTCAGAGTTTTCGGAGGCTCAAGGCCACATTTCTGGATCTGCGTGCCAACTTGCTCCTGCCCTTCAATGCAGGGACACCAGAATGAGAGCTGCACTGACAGTTGAGAAGCGAATGCCAATTGCACTGTGGAAACTTGCAAAGCCAGACTGTTACTGGGCAGTCAGGAATCATTTTGGCGTCAGGAAATCCATTGCAGGGGCAATTCTCATGCAAGTGTGCAGGGCCATTAATCATGTCCTGCTGCACAGGAATGTGGCTCTGAGTAACATGCAAGACATACTGGATGGTTTTGCAGCAGTGGAGCTCCCAAACTGCAGTGGGGCAATAGACGGTATCACAACTCGTTGGGAATTAGAACTTTGAAAACACAAAGTGCTATATACTACATGCTCTGGAAAATCGGTTCTCTGCTATCTGACCCAAAATTAGTGGCTATTTTGACCTTAGTGTGTGTGTGCCTTAGGTTTCATCTGTAAAATAGAGGTAATACCCCCCTGTTTCACGTGTGTTGTGAAAATAATTTCATTAATATTTACGAAGGACTAAGATATTATGTTGGTGATTTCCAATGGGCTTTTCTATGGAAATTAATAATTCTGTCTTCAGAGCAGTGTTTGATCAGCATGAAGTAAATAGGACATAGGGCCACACATTGAACAATGAGGGTACTGGATAGTTTTTCATTTTAAAAAATTTTTTCTTTTTTTTAAGTTAGCACCATCCATCCTGTGTACTGATTGAGGCTGGAGTTCTGTGGACAAAATAGTGTGTGGTCATGAAATTAAAGCACTATATCATAATACATTTGGGCCAAATGGAGATTACCCAGACAATCTTAATTCTTTGATTTTCTAATTTTTGAGTGCTTGACTTTGCAGTTAACATTTTTAACGTTGTTATTTATATGTAATATATAAAAATATTGACTAGATCTAATAACATTTTTTGGGAACAATATTCAAGCTGGGACTTTAGGAGGAGCTATGCCCCAAACACTAAGGTAGTTCGCTCTGATGAATTTTAGGTAATTTAAAAAGTTTATCATCAGGGCCTCAAAACTTTTATACAGCTTGCAAGATGTTTTTAAAGCTGCTACCAAGGAAGTGGCCTGATCCAAGTTCCACTCAAGCCAATGGTAATCCTTCCAGAGGTAGCTGGCTTGGGCCCCCCAAAGTCCATGATTTCTCCATATATTACATCATGACATTGTTGGGATTCTCTCTGAGACCTACCTGCAGATGATTAATCTATAAATGGCTGACTTGTCACAATGATAGAATGTTTCAAAAGCTTAAGAGTATTTAAGAAATAAACAAATAACACCATTGATAGGAGAGCCCCAAAGATTGGGATTTCAGAAAAGTATCTAGAAGTTCATATGTATATCTGAAACTATGGAAGTTCCTAACCTTTAATCATTCAACCAACCCTTGTCCATCTAAAAATAATTTCACTCCCGTAGGAGAAATTCTATCCTTTAGGACATTGTGCAGAGCAATATTTCTAGTGCCAAACATATTCTGAAAAGTATTATTGAGAATCCAATTATGCCAAACAGTGTTTTGAAAGTACATGTTGGAGCTTTTTATGTCCAGGATAATCTGCTAACACCATGCTAACACATATAGTTCACTGCTGAATTTGTCACTGCTGAATTCTCAGCAAACCATTTAATTCCTTTGTGGAATTTAATTCCAAGTACAAATGTTGTTCTTCAACTTATTGGGCTCAATATGAAATCAGAATCTATCATCTGTCTTTCCACTCCCCCCTACCCAATGTTTTTTGTACTCCATGAATAATACTATCCACTGTCTTCCTCTAATATCTTGTTAAGTCTTGTGGAAGACTGTGGATTTTATAACTGCTATGTTGTCTGATAACTGTGTCTGTATGTCACCACAAAACAATCCTTTCATGTAAATGCGATTTAGTGTGCTTACATCTAGTTCAGGTTTTTTATCAGAGCAATTCTTTATGGAATACACTCTTTCAGCTAGACCATGCACTTTACCTGTGCATAATTCCTCAGTGAAGATTTTATTGTTTTGTCTTTGTATCTCAGTGACTATTCACGCTTTCTCCGGAGTGAAATTTGCACTCGCTGTAAGATTTCAATTTCACCTTTGAGCTTTGTATTTCCTAGGAACAAGTTTAGTTCAGAAGCTATTGTTAATACATTCACTTCTGATCCTGTCTCATGTCGGTCATTTGTGTAATTTTTTTTATTAGCCAGGCTTTTGCACATCTCTCGTTAGGGTGTTTGTGAACAGCTTTTACCTTTCACCTGCAGAATCTCTGCATTCTATTTATAACTCATGGATTTTACTGCTTTGTGTGCACGTTGTTGCAAAATAGTTGGCTTTATTGGTGTCTACATGTTTGCTTGAATGCTGGATATTTTCTGTGCTCTTGCCAGTTACTGTTGTTGTTTGTAGGATTTTTTCCTTTTACATTTTTATTTTCTGTAGTTTTTTCCTTACTTGAAAATGCCACACAATTAAACGTTACATGCTCTATATCCAGAGGTGTGTTTGACTTACATATTTGGGGGGTGGGGAGGAGTTCCAGCCAGGCCAACGTGGTCATGGGAGGGGGCAAATTCCATATCTGTCTGAGGCTTGCAGTTTGGGGGAGATAACAACTCCCCATTCCTTCCCAAACTACGCCATATCTGTACCTTACTGTCTTGCATTGCTATTTGTTCTGCTGCGTGGCATATGGACATTCCTTTTCAGGTGTCAGGTCCATGTCCCTGAGTATCCTTTCACATAACTTTTGCATTGCCTCAGGGAGTCTCTCTTTTAATATTCCCAATTCATGGAATGGCATTTTTATAGATTTCAAGGTCAGAATAGACCTTTGATATAATCTAGTCTGATCTGTTGTAGGGCCCAGGTCACGTTCCTCAAAGGAACCTTTGAGGAACTTTCCTCAAAATAATTCCTAGAGCATATCTAATTTTAAGTCTTTGACACTTTTCTCTGTTTCACCTTCTTTCTGGATCCTTATTTGGAAAATATATTTTTCATAATTAACATTTTTTCTAGGATGCTATTCCTCAAACCTTCTCATTGCTTCCTTACTGTTTTCTTCCCCTTTCTTTCTCCTCTCCCAATACATGAAAGACACTGTACATATCCAGTGATTCTGAGCCAGCCACCATTAAAAAGAAATGCAATTTTTGGCTCATCTTTCATTCCATTAGCCCCCATGGCTTTCATATACAGTTCAAATTGCTGTTTAAACTATTTCAAAGTATCCTCAGCATTCCCCATAATTTGTACAGCTGGTAGGGGATTTATATATTGCAGTTATATAGCCTTCACAGCAGCCATTTCCATTTTACCCTTCTCCTTGTTTTAAGCACTTTTAAACAAGCATTGCAATATTATTGTTCCTCTTCTGTGATCTCCAGAACTCTCTGCCTTCCACTCCTTGTATAATGCATTATGTTAATAGTCGCTGAAGTAGAGCTTTGTGTAAGCTCAAAAACTTGTTTCTCTCACCAACAGAAGTTGGTCCAGTAAAAGATACTACCTCAACCACCTTGTCTCTCTAATATCTTGGGACCAACCTGGCTACAACACCGCTGCATACAATTATAGCGAAAGCAGGTTAAAGGAAAATTTACTAATTTAAAACAGCAACAATGGGGAAAAACACCATAAACAGTATTGATACTTTTCAGTCTAGCCTGATTGCATTCTCTCATTGCCTGCAACTGGTTACTCTGAGGCCTTGTTTAAGCTAGGGCCTAGTCTACACTAGGGAATTAGGTTGGTATAACTACGTCACAGAGGGATGTGAAAAATCTTTACGCCTGAGTGATGTAGTTAAACTGACCTAACCCTCAGAGTAGACAGTGCTAAGGGCTTGGCTACACTGGAGAGTTGCAGCGCTGGCGATGGGGTTACAGTGCTGCAACTCACTCTGTGTACACACTTGGAAAGCCCAGCCAGCACTGCAACTCCCTGGCTGCAGCGCTGGCTGTACACCTGGTCTGCTTGGGGTGTAGCGATTCCAGCGCTGGTGATGCAGCGCTGCT
>NC_133769.1:78598207-78654527 GCF_003597395.2 Chelonoidis abingdonii | reverse complement strand
GGAATGACCCGCACCCTTCCGTCCCCTTCCCACAACCCACAGCGCCAAAATGGGATGAGGTGCTCTGTGGGATAGCTGCCCACAATGCACCACTCCCGACAGCGCTGCAACTGATGCAAATGTGGCCACACTGCAGCGCTGGTAGCTGTCAGTGTGGCCACACTGCAGTGCTGTTCCTACACAGCTGTACGAACACAGCTGTAACTCCCAAGCGCTGCACATTTCCAAGTGTAGCCATACCCTAAGTCAACAGGAGACTTCTCCCATCCACCTAGCTACTGCCTCTCTGGGAGGTGGATAATCTACAGGTGTGAGAACCCCTTCAGGCGCCTAGGTAGTGTCTTTACTGATGTTCTACAGGGGTGCAGCTGTGCCTCTGCAATGTTTTAAGTGTAGATAAACCCTAGGGGTCAAGATGCTTTTTGTATTGAATTAACTGGTATAACTTGATTGAAAACCCCACTTAACACCAGTATAAACACAGTTTAACTTTAACTCAATCAGTTTAGTATATGCAAGTACAATTGTTTTGTCTTGAATAGAGTTTTAGGAGGTGTTAATTAGATTGAGTTAGGTAACTTCTATCACACCTTTAAATCTCAATCTAAACAATACCAAGTGTCACCAGAAGTATGGCACTACCTAATGTCCTGCAGTGTGTCATCATTTTCAATCTCCTGCTGAAGTTTAGCTCATTTTAGCCCACCAACCTTTCGCCCCATAGTGTCTCACCTTCCACTCTAACTCTGCTACTTGTGTCAGACCTTTTTTGCTCATCCTTGTCTCCTGTCTCTGAGGTCCCCCCACCATGGCTTTTCTCTCTCTACTGCTGAGGTGGCAGAAGTAGCTAAGATTTATACGAAATGAAGAAAAACCAGAAAGGATAGTAATGGGACAGACTGAGACCAGCGGCAGAGGTGGTTCTCTCTGCCTATGGAAACTACCATGAGAAAGGATGAAGAATATCAGCTGAGAAGGAAACCTATGATGCTCTCATCAGCATCAAAAGAAGTGTCCCAGAGTGGCAAGAGGAGAGAATTACAGCCAATTTCCTCATCATTCGAACCTATTCAGAACTCAGGGCAAAAATCCAGTGGCAAGTATGATATGTTTACAAAACTGGCACAAGTTCATTGATGAATAAACATTGCAAATTGGGCTGTCATTGACAGCTGTGATTCTGATCTTCACAATTGTTAAGAAGTCTACAACTATGTTTCTCAGACTTAATATTTTTGTATGTAGTAAAGGTAGATTGTTACATCCAAAATATCTCTTAGCTATTTGTGATTTTTAGGGGAATTATTAATAGCAAAAAATGAAGATTTTATAATTTTGAAAGTTTTTATAAAGCAGTGTTGCAGCTCACTAGTTAATATGTGAACCCTTCAGACACTTGAGCCAATAAAATACTGTTTGTCTCAAATAGAAACCATGTTCATCTGTTCAGATTGTATTCTAAAGCAGTGAGTCTGTCATGAAAGATAAATCAGATATGAGTCACTGTACATTTTTATTAAAATCACAGGTTTTATTTTAAATTGCTGACTCATCTATGACTTATTCGCTTCGTATCTAGGTTTGACTATATTTTGCCCATGAATACACAATCTCTGCCTCCTTCCCAATAAATTAATATTCTCTCTGATCTATCTAACCGATCTTATCTGTTTTCTTCTTTAACCAGTGTTTACAAGATCTGAGCTATGTCTTTATTACGTCTAAATTTGCCTGTTACATCTGAGTGCTCAGAGGTGCAGTGTAGTTCCCTGTTAACAAAACCACAGAATGTGATGTTTTACATACCTCTGTCAACCCCTCTAGGAGATTTGGGATTCTCAGTAAGTGGATGAGAGGACTACCTAGCTGGATGTGCTGAAGAAACAACAAGCAAATTCTCTCTGTGCCACGATGAAGGGGTTTGGAGATGGGGAATGGAAATGATTTAGAGGCAAGAAGGGGAGAGCTTGAGAGGATTGAGGCACTGTTTAATGTAGAGGAGAGACAAATGATTATGGAAATATATATAAAATAATGAATAGAGAAGTTGAAGCAGGTGCTCCTGTTTGTTGTCTTTCACTTTCATTGACAAGCCTTTGTATTTTGAGACAACAAATTTAAAACTGATGCAAGGAAATAGATTTTTACAATGCATATTTGATCTGTGGATCTTTTCTCCACAGTGCATTGTGGAGCATTGCTGAGACCAAGAACTTAATAGGAATCAAAAAAGGATTAGACATTTTATAGAAATAATAAGAATATCCAGAGTTACAGTGGAGAGATAAAAATTAGCACAAATAAACTGCTAACTGACCAGGGCTTGGGAGCAACTTTCCTTATGCAGAGGTTATTTCATAATTTTCCACTAGGAAAATCATGAAATTCTTCATCCTTAACTAAGCAGGGTCATAATTGTACTTAGATTGCTATTTGCCAGTTATGCATATATCATTCCTCACTACAACTAAGTGTAATCCCGTCATCTCATGATTCTAATAGCCACTGAAGGCAGGAATTGCTCTTCAGTTATTTCAGCACTATCTGTCTATATAAGCCTAGCCATTAATATTGCCAGTACCTGACAGTAAGCAAAATCCCAAGCTTCTTGGTATGGTAGTTATTTGGCTGTTTAATGTATAGCATGTGTCTGTGTTTATACAGAAATAATATAGATCATGTGTGTGCATAGTCTGCTACATGAACTGAGCACAGGACTGGGTTTTAGAATTAGAGACTTCCCTGCTGTGGCATGGGCTTGCTCTGTGGCCTTGAAGAGGTCTGTTAATTTGTTTCTTTTTGAGTGTCTGCATTTATGAAACAGAGATATTAATACCTGCTTCACAATAGTGGTGTCAGGTTATGTTAGTTTCTTCTTCTCACATCCGCTTGTTGCAATCTAGGATGTTAATCTTGTGAATGATTATAATAGAAGACTTAAAATGCTGAAGCAAATTTATTATTATGGATGTGTCTTGTCACTTCATTTGTTTTAGAAAGATGCAAAATTTTGTTTAAGCCTTGAATTTCAGTTGGTTTAAGTGTTTTTTTTTTTAATTTTCTTTATTGAAAACTGTGCTGCAACTGATTTTCTTCTTTGTTTTACAGAATCAGTGGGATGCTATTTCAATGAATACATTGTCCTGTATGCTCAATAACATCAGTTTAATTTTGTCTTGGCTTATTTTTGAGAGCTTGTTTACCTATCGTAGTTCAAACTCTTGGGTGCTGATGCTAGTCCCTGTACGGATCCTTGCAATGCTTCAATTGCACAAAGAGGCTAGAAAGCTGTCCTAGGTGAATAACTAAGTGTTGCCCCAGTGTAGAGGGATCTTTGTTTGGTGTAGATCCAGATGTGCTGACATGAGAGAGGATGTGGCTGGCATAGCTTAAAGCAGCCCCGAGGCTACTCGAAAGTACACTGAGGACAGCATTGGTGGAAAATTAGTCTCAGGGTCATCAGCCATAAATATCTCCATTACAGCTTCCCTCACCCCTAGTCCTGGTACTTCAGAAATAACCTCAATCTTTATCCCTCTCATTGGCAGATGCATAGCTTATAAGTGTCCATAAAATATTATCTAGTTCCTAGGGTCAGAACTTGTGACCGCATCAATATCATGAATATCTTCAACCCCTTGAGTATTTTTATGGGTGTTGACTGCAGTCCTTCCACTCTTTTCTAACACTAGGATTTGACCTAGTTATCTGGGCCTGTGCAGACCTGAATTACTTGGGCCTGAGGAGTTAATGAACCCTTCATGTAAGAAAGGGCCAGGATTTGGTCCACTCTTGAGAGCAATTCCATACCAGTATCACTGTATGTAGGTTTGACTATATTTTGTCCATGAGCCATTTATGCTGACATTAAGTTCAAGTGGATTTTCAAGTGCCATGACCGCCAATAAAATGTTTTTGTAAAGCACAGTTACTTACCTTTCTTTCTACCAGGCTGTTAGAATTGATATTTTATCACTTACTAGAACATGAGAAACATTTAGTAAGTATTGATCTGTGTTAGTTTCCATTCTGTATCTAGGGAATGAGATTGAACCACCTGTTGTTCAATTGTAAGACAGTTGAAATATGTACATCTTCCACCTTGTATATGTGAATAGCATTTTTTGTAGCAAGATGGTTAGAGGATAATGATGCTCAGTTACTCATGCTATTCATATTGGAGGAAAAATTGTTTTCCTTTTATTAATCCAGACAAAATGCTGAATGAAATGGAATGAAAATCAAAACATTTTCCTAAAATATCCCATAATTACTCCTTTTACATGGTTAAAAAAGAACAAAGGCAACTATTGTGTGAACTAAGCCTTACAAAATGGACAGCTAAAAAATCTTTTCTCTATGTATATTTGCATTGTGTCACATTTTGAAGTGATTCTATCCGATAGTTAGGAAAATTAGTGAGTTCTTCTGTTTGTTTTTGTTTTTTTGGCCCTGGCTTGCAGGTCTTCTGTCATTATTCCCTCCAAGACATTAAAAAGGAACATTGAAAATCAGCACTGCGGAAAAAAATCGCACAACATGTTCCATGCATGTATATGAATTACAGACAAATAAGGGCTTAGAATATTTAGGTTCCTTTTCAATTCCCATCTTCCAGCTCAGAAAAAATTAACTTCCTACTATACATGTGTCATAATTTCCTCCCCAGAAAAATATAACTTTTGCTGGCTCTGCTCCTTAATAGTTATGCATTGGGTTGGCTAGTTCTATATTTTGTATAAGCACTTGTAAGGGAAAATGAAAGTCTGCTGAGTCAAGAGCCAGAACAACCATTTGCCCTGGGGAGAGCTTTGCCTGTACTTGTCATATAATCCCATATCTTTGTGGTGTTGGAGGAAAAATGATTTCACAGACTATTAGTACACAAACACTTTTGCTGCAGTTTTGAAAGGGAAAGTGATATTGAAAGGTTAAGGACAACCAGCGAGTAAATAGGATACTTTCTGAAGATATGGTACATCAGTTCTTCATGAATGCTAACGATTTCTTTCACTTTCTGTACACTACGGAAAATGGGAGCATTTACTAGATAATATATAAATATCACTTAAAAAATGTACAGATGGGTTGATGGCTTATCTCAACCCTAAATATTAACATGTAATGCAAGTTTTTGTAAATTTGCATTTTCTTTAAAAGAGTAAATATATTAAGAATGACAAGTCAGAGACTCTTCAAAACTGGTCAGTAATTTTTAGTACCTCATTTATTTTATTAAGACACATTGAGGTCTAATTTTCAAAGCTGCTGAGCATGTAACTCTAGCATGAACCAGTGGTAGGTAGAGGTTCTCTGCACTTCAGAAAATTAGATGCAAACCATCTCCAGTTAAAATGAAGGCATCCAAAATTAATGAGCACTTTTGAAAGGTGGTGTGTGTGTGTATGTGTGTGGATAGCGTAGTGGTTAAGAGCGCCACCCTTTGATATGGGAGACCGCCCTTTGATACGAGAGACCGGGGTTCAAATCCCAGTTGGTACCCAACTTTCCAGTAGGGGTCCTTGGGCAAAAGACCCCTAACGCTTCACCTGCCTACCTCAAACATGAGAGTGACGTGAACTAGGAGAGTCATGCCGGCTCGGACGTCGCCCGGATTAACAAGGTCCGCACCAGATGTTGAGGAACCAGGACAATCTGACGATAAGTGGGCTACTGGAACAAACCATTCATGGACGAGACAAGAGAACCTGGAATTGATGGAATGCTACTACAACAGTAGACCTAATGAGAGGGGATATATGAAACGTATGAGGGGACTATGGATGGACAAAAGGACCCTTACATCCACACTTACTGAGAAAACAGCTAGTTACCAACGCTTCAACATAGTAAGAGGAAGCTGCTCTCACAGCTTGAGCTAGACCAATCCACATTACATCCGACTCAAGAAACCTTGAAGAACAAGTGGATGTGCAGCCACACCTGAAGCTGAAACTTCACTGCCACCCCCTCCATTGCAGAGCACAGCAGCTGATACGAGACATAAGATCATGGAGAAAACTAGCTACAGTCATCCTCGAGACCGATTAACAAGGCTCATGGAGAAGTACCATCAGATAGTATGTTAGAAGATGCCAACAGAGCCTCATGACAATCCCTACTACTACCATAACTCAAACCAATGAACTGGTATACGCTATAGCCTCTGTTATCCTGAGATGCTTGGCTACATGATCAAGAAGAACAACAGTATGTACCCACCCTGGAAAATAAGGTTGGAGGATAAGATCAAGGCAACTTGGAGAGAATTATGTCAGCTGGTGGAACTACAGAAGGTGTAGAGATTAAGGATAAGACTCGCTACTGAAAAAATACAAGGGCCTGGTCCATCTGAAGCCCTAGAGACTGCTAAACAAAGGCTCACAGCACTGGCTACCAGAGTTAAGGAGATACATTAGAGAAGCAGAGGCCAAAAAAAATAAATGCCCTGTTCTCCAAAGAACCATCCAAGGTGTACTCCACTGTAGTGCAACAACACAATAACAGCAGAGACGCCAGCAGCAGAAACTGAACAGCACTGGAGAAACATATGGGAGAAAGAGAAGACCATGACACCAGTGCAAAGTGGCTGCAGGACCTGAGAACAGAGCACAGCAATCTCCAGAACAAAACCAGTCACCATCACAGTAGAGACATCCAGCGCGGGTCAAGAACATGAGAGCTGCGGACAGCACCTGGACGCAGACCAATACCTACTGCTAAAGAAACTAACAGCAGTGCACTGAACGCCTAGCAGCACAGATGAACCAACTGCTAGCAGCAGGCTCCCACCCAAACTGCTAAACACAACGAAGGACAGCGTGATCATGAAAGACCCCTGCAAGGGAACAGAACCGTCCAACTACCGCCAATAACGCCTCCCCACAACATGGAAAGTCCTATCAGGCATCATAGCTCAAGCTACAGGACCATATGGGCCAGTACATGAGCACAGTTCAAAGGGCTTGGGAACAAACACCAGAGGCTCAAACACCAGTTGCTTATAGATAGAGCAGTGTCGCCCAAGATCCAAGGTCTAGGACCCAGCAATCTGAGCACAGCCTGGATTGACTACAGGAAAGCCTATGACTCAATGCCGCACTCGTGGATCTGCGAATGATGCTGCCGCTATACAAAGTATCAGACACTAAGGACCTTCCTCAAGAACTCACATGGGACTATGGAAGAACACACTGGAAGTCACTCAAGGCAGCTTGCACAAGTGGCCATCAAGTGCGGCAATATACCAGTGATGCATTGTCCCTGCTGCTGTTCTGCATAGCTTAAACCCCTCAGTCCGATAATCACAAGACTGGATACGGGTACTGGTTCAGGAGTGGAACTACCATCAGCCACCTCCTCTACATGGATGACATCAAGCTGTATGCTAAGAAATGAACGAGACATCGGACTCGCTAATCCACCTGACGCGGATCTACAGTGAGATATCGGGATGTTCATTCGGATGGAGAAGTGTGACCGGATGGTTGTGAAGAGAGGGAGGTAGTCAAAGTCTGATGGGTGGAACTACCAGCGGGCCACATAGAAGACATACAGACCAGCTACAAGTACCTTGGCGGCCCACGTCACATGGAAACCCGATGCAGGAGAACAAGGAAGACAGCAACCTCCAAGTATCACCAAAGGATTAAGATAGAGGTCTTGAAGAGCCAGGAAGAACAAGATCCACGCCATCAACACGATATGCCCTGCCGGTCATCAAGATAACCTGCGTATGTGAGCTGGCCAAAGGAGTACATGGAAGCTGCCGATGTGAAAGACCGGAAACTCCTCACAATGCACGGAGGTTTCCACCCCAAGTCCAACACCCAGAGACTGTATACCAGCCGGAAAGAAGGCAGGGGGGCTTGGTGAGCGTCAAGCCTCTGTCCTGGACAAAACCCGGAAATCCAGGAGTACATCAGTTAATGGGCCCCAAAGATGAAGACTGCTTTGAAGAGAATGCCTGAGGCAGCAGCAGACATGGAGGAAGACCAAGCAGAAGAAGTGCCATGGCAAGACAAGACCCTCCTGGATGTACCATCGACAGATAGCTGAGTGGCTGACATTGGGAAATCCTACCAGTGGCTGGAAAGGCTGGACTAAAGACGCACCGAGGCACTGATCTAGCAGCACAGGAACAGGCACTGAGCACCAGAATCCATTGAGCAGGGCGTCTACCACACTAGAGAGGACCCAAGTGCAGACTGTGCAAGAGAGGCCTCAGAGACAGTCCAACACATAATGCAGGATGTTAAGTATGCAGGGGAACAGCATACATGAACGGCACAACCAATGGCTGGCATTTGTACAGGAACATCTGCACAGAGTATGGGCTAGACCCTCCCAAGACCAGATGGGAGATTCCACAGAAGTTGTGGAGAATAGCAGGGCCTAAGATTCTGTGGGACTTCCAGATCCCAGACGGACAGCAGGTACTGGCCAATCAACCAGACATCGTGGTAATAGACAAGGAGCGAAGACACGGTAGTGATAGATATAGCAGTGCCAGAGTGACAGCAAACACTCAGAAGGAGGAATATGGAGCTGAGAGAAGTACCAGGGCCTGAAAGAGGAACTAGAGAGGATGTGGAAAGTGAAGGCCAAAGTGGTCCCAGTGGTGGTAGGAGCACTCGGGGCTGTGACTCCTAAGCTGGGTGAGGTGGCTCCAACAGATCCCAGGAACAACATCAGAGCTCTCTGTCCAGAAGAGTGCAGTGCTAGAAACAGCTAAGATACTGCGCAGAACCCTCAAACTCCCTGGCCTCTGGTAGAGGACCCGAGGTTGAGGAAGACACACACCACCCATAGGGATGAGAGGGGAATTTTTATATTAATTATACTTTTAGCTCTTTGTTTTTAACAGTCTTCTGTCAGGTTCAAATTGCTACAAAACCAGTAATTATAACCAAATTCAGAATTATTGCTCTAATTATCTACTCAGCTGGTTTCATACAGTAAAAGCTACCAGAGTAAATCTATTTTTCAGATTTTTATTAGACCATTAGTAGTAATCTGCTTCTTGAGCAATGTGAAGCGGAACATAATTACCCAGTTTTACAAGTTGTTATCTTGGAAATTCATGTTTCTCCAAATTATATTCACTTCTATGTAAATATGATTACCCAGTGTACTTGTCATTATCAAAAACATTTTATGAATTCTTACTCAAGTAAGAAAACAAACAGGCCTTCTCCTTCAAAGGCTGACTTATATCTGTAGTCCTTACTCAAGTGAGTACTTCCAGCTTGTTGCTGGCATTACTCTCATGAGTAAAGATTTGTGGGATTGTATCCAAAGTTTAAATGAATCAGAGGACAACAAAATGCCAGGTAGCAACCTTCACTACTCATATTTTAATAATAGCTATCTTCCAGATGGAACAGAGAGTGAGAAGAGAAATGACTAAGGCAATTGTCCTTGCATGAGCTTTCCTGCCAGTTTGTACCTCAGAAGCTTACTTTTGCTTCCCTTACTCACGCTGAATAGTAATTTCAGCTATTCTGTAAATATTTCTACTGAAATGAGTGGAAATACTTGTGGAACAAGATACTCCAACACAAGAAAGGGTGGCAGAGCTGTGTCCTTTTTAATACCATTATCTGGGTTTCCTTCTTTGAATGCCCAGTTTTCCCCGTGCCTGCATCAATATTTCTGTTGCCCGTTATTCTACGTACATTGTTCACATTGGCAGTTCAGTGCATTGTCTTGGTACTTCTCATGTCTCCTTCTCTAAGTGACTCTGCTCCTATTCTCAGGTCATTATTCCTGGAAGATTCGCTATGTTTTGGTGGGCCACAAAAACTCATTCACCTTCGGATCCCTCCTTTAACCATACTTCTTTATGTCAACCTTCCATTGCTGGTCTCTGCCCTTGTACTTTTCCCTACAATCATGCACAAAATACTGCAACATATTAACTTATCTTTCTTTAAATCAACTAACTAGATAGATGGGCAACAACCATCTTCTTTCATGGTCTTTCACTATTCCTCAGTCTTTCTCTCATCCTTGGTTTATCGTAATCCGTTGCAGTGTTATGTGTAATTTAGATTCTACAGGCCTTGGGCAAGGAGGTGTCATTTTGAATTTATCTATAAAGTGCCAGGCACATCAGTGCCACAGTGTATATTATAAATAATAATTATAATAGTAATTTAAAAGATGTAAATATGGAAAACACATCTAAGTGATATGATGCAGGGTGAGATAGCAAGCTGACGGGTTTTATTACTTTTTTGCTACCATCTGGGAGTGTTTTTTATCTTTCTATTGGATTTGATCCATCAACACTTAATTTAAACATGACACTCATTTTTTTATGGATAGTAGTAGGTGTATGTTTCAAAACTTAATTTAGTTTACAAATACTCAGATTTTACGTTATTTGTGCTTTTCCATCCTAGAGGATCTTAAGGTTCTTCAGAAAAATATGTCTATGCAGCACTATAGAAATGTAATCACTTCTGCTGTCAAATGTGACAGCCAAAGGGCACAAGTGGGCACTCTCAATTTGTCTATCTTGTACAACCCTCATCAACTTAGTATGTGTGTTCTGGATAACTGAAGCCCAGCTGTGGGAATGAAGGAAAATTAGATAACTTTTAAAACTAGGTAAATATTAGACTAGACTGTTGACTAGTTCAGAGATACGTCTCTACTCTAATTTATCACATCCCTCTCCCCTTCTATCCACTTCCTTCTTCCAGTCTCACATTCAGTTCTACTTCTTTTCTCCCCCCTATGCCCGAACTCCCCTTCCCTCCATATTCCCATCCATCCTTTTTTAATTCTCTTTAAAACATTTAGAAAGTTAGAGGATCTGACTGTGAATAACTGAAAGACACTAATCCTTACTCTCAACTCTGCTGGAAAAAAATAGGATTTTTTCTGTATAGGTGTTGTTTAGTGCATTAATATCAAATGACCTTCATACCATTTTCATAACTACCTTGGGTTGTTTTTTTTTAAAACAGTCACTCACTAAGTTGCTGTCATCATCCCACGTTTCCAAAACATGATACAAATAGTGACACCATCTTCTCAGTCTCCTAGTGAGTTTCGGTGTGCAATCTTGGTTTATTTAGGGCCAAATTGTGCTTAGCAGATGGGTATCCATGTTGGAATTAGTTAGGAACTGCAGTGTCCCATGGTGAGTACAGCTGTTGGAATGCTTTGTATGCTCCACTCTAGCCAGCCAACTGTACTAGCCAGTGTAGAGGAGACAAAAGACATAGCCCCATCTACTTCTCAAGTCCTCACAGTTCTGGGCAGGCTAGCCTGTAGAGGATCGTTAGCATAGAGCTGTCCCAGTTGTGTTTGGCTGCCAGCCACACAGTGGTGCAAAAGGAGGAGGCTTCTTGTGTCTGTCTTCCTCCTGAGCACCTATATGAGGACCAAACAGAGATATGAAGGGTAGGAATCTTGTATTCCATTTAAACCTGTCATTGTCACATCAAACTTCAGTACGAATTTTTAAGCTCAAATGTGTTATGCTGGATTTATTTGCTTCCACACTGTATCTGATTCTTGTCAATTGTGGAACTATACACTAGCTAGGCTCTACAAATTGATAAGTTAAGTCAGTTCCTGCTTTAATAAACTCATTCAGATATTTGAATTGATGATTTTAAACGTGTTAATTTATGGTGGGATTTTTGTTGTGCCATGATTCTGTTTAGTATAAGAAGAATGAATTATGGTCACTTCTGTCTAGAATGTATATTAAAGCGGTATCATGAAAGCTTGAATTTGTTGGGCTGATGAAGGCTCTGACTATCTGGGTATTCGAAATAACTGCAACAGTTAGTAAAATGAAGCACATGTTTCATAAAGCACTAAGAAAAAGCAATTGTACTCAGTACATTCACTTCCAAGATATTTGACGGCATGGACTTGCTAGTCTTTATGCATCAAAGTGCAGCTAAAATACAGTATGCAAGGATTTGATATAGCTGCACATTTTGTCAGCTATTACTGCTGATATGTTGCATACAGTTTATACGTTTATGGATTTATTTTTTGTAATCCAATTATCTTCAGAGTTGCACAGATACTTAGTTTCAGTTAGCTATGAGTAGGTCAGAATAGAGTTTATAATGGAATGCTAGCTTCATGGTGTATTCTGGAGGTACTAGCGCTTCCTTGTAATATAAAGAGCCATGTTGTGACTACAACAACATTTAACTACAACAGTATAAAAACATTTTAAATTGCCTAACTGCAATAAAGTAGTTTATCTAATGGAAAACATCCATGGCCATTTAGACCATGGATGCTGGCTCAACAGCATGCTGACATATCGAGAAGACAAATTGGCCTGTTTCATAGGACCCTTGCTTCTTTAAAAAAAAAAAAAAAAAAAAAAAAAATCCTTGCACTCTTGGAAATGGCAGAGTTGCTTGGTGGAAAGGAGTAAATTACTCCCCTAGGCTGAATCTCATTTTTCTAGATCTCTTCTTGTCCCTTCACCTTGCTGGGGTTTGTGAAAGTTCCTACAACCGTAGACCAGGAATAACCTCATGCAGGGAAGAACAGGTCTTGGGCCCAAGTGTGTGTTAAATATTTTTAATATATTTGGGGGGGGGGGCATTTTGTATCTCTGATGAGGAAATTCACTAGCTCTACATCTCATTGCTGCTATTTGGAAAATACAACATATCCCCTGGCTGGTTTGATGGAGAAATAGAAATGTCTGTCTTGTAGGATCTTCTAATTTCTGGTCTCCCTTTTTTAGAATGGTCACTCAAGTAGACTTTATCATTAGAGCAAACAGCCTTTTTCAAGTACTTTCCTGGGCTGTTGGATATTTAGTTACCCAGTCACTTGCATCAGTGCATCCTCAACATCTGTCCCGTGAGGCTGATTTCCATAGAGTGCAGTGTAAATCAATAAATTCTGCTTCTGGGAATAGGAGACAGTCACATAATCTCTGTACTGCTACTGAGGGGAAAATACTCCTTTGCAAAAGTGTACAGTTTAACTGCAGTTCTTCCATAAAGCAGCTCGGGATATAAATTTGGGCTAGGAAGAACTCAAATGTCTTTAAAATCCCCCCACCAAAATAATTATTTAAATATTCAATATCAAGGCCATTTGATATTAATACACTAACACCTATACAGAAAAAATCCTAAATATTTTTTTCAACAGAGTTGTGAGTAAGAATTAGTGTCTCTCAGTTATTCATGGTCAGAGCCTCTCACTCTCTAAATGTTTTAAAGACTTTAGTTTTTGTAGCACTCAGAGTTAATATCAGTGTTTTGAGAATACTTAGATGAATACAGGTGCATTTTAAAGCAGTGCATGGAGATTAGGCACACAATTCACTATTAACATTGACAGGAGTCTCTGTGCAACTTTCTTGAAGTTGTGCTTACTGAATGCTAGATTTTGGAAAGGTGATCTCGAAGGGGTTTTTCACAATTTCACAAAGCAGAAGTGATGTGGTTAAGGTTTAACATGAAAGCTGTCTGGAAAATGTGCAGTGAGTCTCACAAATTCACTGCCTTTGGTAAAAGAAACAAATGTTTTGTCTGGATTGTCTGGATTGTGAACCTGGAAAAGCATAGAGACAAAAAGACTAAAGAAATTTAAATATTTCGAGAAAATATTGTTAACATAATGTCTCACATCAACTGTGTGTGCAAATTGATACTTTGGAGTGGATCCTGCTACCATTGGCTTGGATGATACTTGGCTTGGGTTAGTATAGTTGAAAAAAAAATTGGCCTTTGACCTCTGACCTCATATTCGAACTCCTTAAATTGTAGCTTTTGTATTAACATTTGCATGCTAGGTAAGATAAGTTGCTTAAGGAAACACTACTATACAAGTAGAGGAAATTGTTGTTTAAAATATTTTTGGAAATAGACTTTGGTATAAGCAAGAGGCCTAGTGAGGCCTGACAGTTAGCATGGCCAATTATTATAAGGTAACATGAGTGTTTGACCTAGGTAATAAGGTTATAGGGGCTTTTTGTGATGTGTGCCATGGGGATAAACACACAAACCACAAAAGAGCAAAATAGGGTTGAAATAGAGGATTTTTGGAATTTGTAACTATGAGGTTAACTCCATTAGCATGTTGGAAACATTGGGAAATGTACTGATGCAAACAGCCTATGTCAGCAATAGGTCCCAAGTTATGGTTCCACAAAATGCCGCGCATGGACAGTGGGCCAGGAGATAATTCAAATATAGTAACTGGACAGGTGTGAGTATAAGGGATATAAAATAAGTTGTATGTCTACCCACTAGCGGGTTCATCAGAGTGATAAGATGGAGGAAGCCTGGATCATTGCATCCCATTAAAGATGTTCCCTGCTTACTGTTTCCTTCTATCTTTGTTTCTAACAGTCTCGATGGTGTTGTGAGTATGCTGATATTGGGGATTGTTACTTTCTGTATATCTATTGTCTGTATGCTAATGCTTATGTTTGGAATTATTTGGATGTTAATTAAAGTTTTTAAGTTTCTGTGTGTGGCCCAATAATCTCATACTTCATAATAAATTTTACATTGCTGCCCGAGGAAAGAACCTGTAATCAGTGACTTGTGCAATTTGCACTCCAAATTAACCAAGGCTACAGAATGTATGAAACAAGTACTTAGCAAATTCAAGGGTGTGCATATGCAAAAATGTAGGCATTAGTGGAGAGGCTTTTTTATTAATTGCCAAATGTGGTTAGCTTGTTAAACATGTTAGCTCTTGTGTGGCATATTCCCTTGCCAGAATAGGTAGAGAACAGCAATGGAAAAACAGATGTTTTGAGTTAAGATTTAAATCACTAGTTTTTATCAAATTAGACCTGTAATTATCCAGAAACATGTACTTTGTATCACATGTTGCTCTCATTTTAACCCTTAGCATAGAACATCATATAGAAGAAACTGCCTTTGTTTTTACTCTTTGTCTAATGCACAGAAGAAATGTTTTGTTTTACTCGTTGTCTAATGCACAGTCCTGTGTTTAGTTGCAAAATGATGGTTTGAAGATGAGGTTTTCTTTAACATAAATATTAAGTTGCAGTTAAATCCAGTGTGACGCATACTCGTAGTAATGCACATAATAAGGTATTATTTTGGATACTTAAAAAGGCCATTACTGTTCTTCTACCAGTCTGGGACTAAGATGTTGCAGCTTCTGGACTGATCGAGGGAGATCTGGATGGACAAATCTGGCTGACTTGTGCAGTGGGGAACAATCGCCACCATAGTCAACTGAAAGGAATAAGCAGGGGTCCCCAGTTTTTGGTTAGAGGAAGAAAGGGATAAGTCAGGCAGTTTGCTAGGCCATGAGGAATGGGTGTCAACAAAGGGATGCTTCAGGAATCCACCCTTGGGAGGGGAAGACCTGAGTTAGGCTTGCAGACTGTCAGTGTAGATACAGGAGTCCCAGCAAGAAAAGGCCTTAGAGGCTTTCTTGCAGCTTCCTTTGATAAGCCTGTTAAGAGTCAGGGGGGCTAGGGACCTGACTTAGGACTTATTTAGGTTGTCCAAAGATGAAAAGCTTCAGCTTCAGCCCAGGAACCAGGGAGGAAAATACTCCTGGCATAGGCATAAAAATTATGTGAAGGAAAGTTATTGGGGTTACCTCCATTTTTCACTTCGGGGGAGGGCCTTTCCCAAAATGGTTTGTTGGCTGGGACAATAAACAGAGGAGAGAGAGTAGAGTTTGAGTCGGCTTTGCACAACAGTGCTCAGCAATTTCCCCATATGCCAGCCGTCCATTACCAGCTTGGCTCAATAGGCTGCTGTAAGGCCAGCTATTGCCATCAGGTGCCACACTGTCCCCTGCTGGGCAGGCAGAAGACTACAGCAATGGCTGTAGTTTGTGGCTAGCTGAGCTCACTCTTGTCTGCAAGCCCTGAGGTGTAGCAACGGGGCTAACAGTTTCTCCTCACTTTTTTGTGGGAAAGATCTGAAAGTGGTTGTGGGCTGAAGGGTAGCTATGAAATTGGAGAAAGTAAAAGAAGATGGAAGAGTTTTGTCAAAGGGAAGGACTAAGTCAAGAGGCAGTTTGGGGGAGGAAAGGATGAAGGGGGAGTTAGGGTCTTGGGAGGAGACTGTGCAGGAGCTTGTGGGAAATAGGAGGTGACTGTGAAGAATTCTCACAGATATCTGGGAGGGAAAGAGAACAGACTTGGAGGTGGTGGGGATTGGTGGGAGGATTACATTTCAGTACACCCTCTTAAGTCTGCTCCAGCACGGCAGAGGAGCCAGTCACAGGAAGAGAGCCAGCCAAAATAAGCATTGTGGAGGTGACTCTTGCTTTCTTTGTTTTTAAGGGGTGAGGAGAGAGGAATTTTTTGGACTGTACTGAAAGAAGCTGACCCTCTGGAGCTGTGGGGAATATTTGTCTCTGCTCTCCCCCTCTCAACCTTTGGGGCAAAATTATCCTACTGCTTTGAAGTTTAATGGTGCCTGTAATGGTAAAGTTTGAACCTAAGGAGAGACAACTCTCAGAATTGGGGGGATGATCACCAGTGGAGAAACACATTTGATCCCAGCAGATATGGCCTATAAATGGAAGAGTTTCTAGTCTGTTTGTGAAGGGCTTCTGTTGTTAGAGTGTGTGCTTCCTTCAGGAGTTGATTGACCAATGGCATTCAAGCTGGTCTAGGTCTCAAAAAGGTTACCTCACTATTTGCCAGAAATGTCGTGTTATTTGCCTGACCATTGTTTAGTGCATCTTTTATTGAATTCCATGACGTGCTAATTTGGATTTTTTTAAATCTGTCAGACCACAGATGAAAATGCCTTTTCTTTTAGTGACATTTGTATGTGAGATCCATTCCCAGCCAGATCCAATAAGATATGAGGGCTGGTATTCAGCATTTGTCAGGCCTACAAAGGAATGCTGCTACTTAAAAGAATGTTACTGTTCTAAAAGTTTGGGATGTCATAGCCCTAGCTACCAAATTCAGTGCACCAATATTTGTTGAGGAGTATCTTTTTAAAATTTTGCTTGGTTTATATAAAAGTGATGTAGGTTTGCAAGGTGTAGGTTCAAAAAGTGGTCAACAAAACACACTATTCATACAAGCTAGACTGAGCCAAAATAGGATTTATTTTTAAAGCTGAGTTTTGAAACATGTATTTTGTTCTGTCAGGGAGATCCTGGGTTGAGAGCAAACTTGGGTCTTTTCCTGCTTAGATTGGGGTGAAGAGATGGAATATATTGCACTTTGGTACACTTCTGGTATTGTTAGTGTTGGAAGTCTACTTAGATTTCTATAACGCATTTGACTGAGTACTGCACAACACTCTGATTTTAAAAATTAGCCTCATAAAAATCAAAGTAGCACATCTTAAATGGATTAAAAACTGGCTAATTGATAGAACTCAAAAAGTAGTTGTAAATGAAGAATTAGCTACCAATAGGGGTGTGTTAGTGGCGTCCATCTGTTCAATATAACAGTTATCTGGAAGAAACTATAAAATCATGACTGTTAAAATTTGCAAATGAAACAAAGATTACTGGAGTAGTAAATATGAATGGCAGATCGGTTCCACAGAGTTATCTGGCTGACTTGGTAAGGTGGGCTCATTTGAACAACATGCTTTAAAATACTCAAATGCAATCTCATACATCCAGGTACAAAGAATGTAGGTCACACTTAAAGGGTGAGGGACTGTATTTTAGAAAAGCAGTGATGCTAGGAAAGCAAGGTCAGGGGTTATGGTAGGTAACCAGCAGGAAAAAAAGCCCCCAGTGCAATGTTGTAGATAAGAGAGCAAACACGATCTTTGGTTAAGGGAGGTGCCAAGACCACTGGATAGGACATTAGTGAAACTGCTACTCGAGCTCTGTGTTTAGTTCTCATGCCTAGACTTTAAAAGAATGTTGACAAATTGATCAAGGTTCAGAAATGAGCTACAAGAATTACTTGGAGTCTGAAAACCTGCCTCACGGTCAAAGACTAAAGTAACTCAATCTATTTAGTTGCTCCAAGGGAAATTTGAGAGGCGAGTGAATCATGGTATAGAAGTAGCTAGGCTGGAAGAAGATCTCTGATAGTACAGAGAGCTTCACTGTAGCAGAAATACACATAATGAGATCCAGTGGCTGGAAACTGACACTATACAAATTCAGACTTGAAATAAAATGCAATTTATTTAAGAGTGGGGATAATTGACCACTGGAACAATTTACCAATGGGATGCGGTCTTGAAGTATTTAAATCAAGATTGTGGATGTCTTTCTAAAAGGTATGCTCTATCTTAACCAGAAGATAAGGACTTTTGATGCAGGAATTACTAGGTGAAATTCTGTGGGCTATATATGCAGGAGGTCAGACTTAGACAATGATACTAGTCCCTTTTAGTCTTCAAATCTACAAAAAAAACTCTGTTTATTCATGCAACTGGGGGGAAATATCAGCAGATGTTTGTTAGGAGGATTATAAAGCAACAGAACAGTAGCTCAGAATGAAAGGTTCCATACTGAGATTACCAAAGTTCTGGAGTTTCTACTTTGGCCATTTGAGAGAACCTAATGCATATCCCCGTGCCTAGTCCTTCTTTCCAAAATAAAGGGAAAAAAAGAGACTGTACAGCTTCTATAATCCACTTCTCCAGCAAAGACTTATGAGTAGCTTTTGCAAGCTTCAGTACAAGAATGGGTTGAAATAACAATTCTAGAGTAATTATGGCCACTTCTGTGTAGAGTTAAAAGGCAGTGGGTGGGAAAGACTTGGAACAAAGGGTGACTTTCTCCCGTTTGGTTTACAAAAGATTGTTATGGGATATATCATACCATAATGTGGACAGCAGCAGAGGTCAGCATGCACATTTAAAGAAAAGGGCATCTGTGTATATGTGGGAATATATGCCCTCTATTAATTGTTATAAAAACAGAGGAACTGTATTATAAGTAGTTGCTTTAAAACATTAAGATGATTCAGAATGAAATGCAGAAAGAGAATAAGAACCAAGCTGGCAGCCTGGCAGTTTTAGTCTTTTAACAGATTCCATTTTTAAATTTGTATTTCTTAAGCTCTTTCTCTCTTGTTTTTAAATTTTTGTATAAATGTAACATGCTTGATAGAACCATAAAGGCATCTTTCTAGCTGTGTTTTATTTTCCATCCTTTCCTCAAACCCACCTTTGAATTATGTGTAAATGGAACATTTATTTTTGTTGTTAAAAGGTGCCAAGTTATTTGAATATGTTCTTTTATGCCGTCCTGTAGTCTGAACAATCTGTGTGAACAAGTAACATAATGAATCCTTGTTGCCTGTTCGGCATGGATGTTTGCAAGTATCATTTTGTGATATTAAAAAAAAAAAAAAAAGAATGGATGTATTCTTAAGAACTAGCTCCAAGAAATGTCTATATATTTCACCTGTAGATCAGTTTTACAATCAATGGTTTGTGCTATGAATTATTAAAATGAGATGTCATGGTTTCTTTAGAGTGGCTTTGAGGAAAAATGTAAAATAATTTCACCGTTATAATTATTATTGCTTTTGAAGCCATTTCTAAAGATAAGGGACAAATAATGAGAAAAGACATCTGTGTTCCATAACATGTTAATAGTCAATATAAATATAAACTCACTTTAGTTCTGTGTCTCTGTCTTTCATTATGTTCTCAGTCTATAGGAGATAAGTCAAAAATTTGTGTAGGCATTTTTTTTCATATGAAGAGCAATGTATTATTTATCTCAGCTGGGTAAAAAGACAATGCAAAAATTGTATATAAATATTTAAAATTTAAAATAACGCAATGGTCAGCAAAAGTAAGAGTTAATATGGTTGTTAATAACTGAAATGATAAAATAATCATTGTTATCAAATATAGCTATAAACAGAATCTCAGGCATGCTCCAGGTTAGTCAGAAGAGGTCCTCTGTATTACACTGTGCTTGCTTGCTTGAAATGAAACTCTTATTGGTTAACTGGGATGCTTAGCATAATCACTTTGCTGGGCTGTGGTGGAGGGAGGTGATTATCACTGGGAACAGATGGGCAGGTCCAAAGCATTGCCAGATTCTGCACAAGCTCCGTTTACTGTAGGTTGTAGCTTTCTTTTCTTCAACCATTTTAATTTTTATTCAGCCTGCATGTCAGAACTAGCTGAACTAAAAGATCAGTGACTGAAAACCTTACAGTTTAGCTCACAAATATAGGAGTGGGGAATTCAAAATGCTGTCACTCTGTATGTGAATGGATGGAGCAGATTTCATTTCATACAGTTGCCTGCGTAAATATATGAAGGATTTATCTGTAAGCTTAGCACTCTACTCTGTATCTGTATCTCCTTGTGGATTGTATTGTATCTGTGATCAGAAATGATTTTCTCAGATATGAACACTGTCTCTGGCTCCCCTAAGGTGCATCCTCCTAATGGGACCCGATTTTATACCTTTCAGGTAAGTGTACTTTAATAACATTGGTTATCTGGAAGTTAAAATGTAGGTAAACTTTCAATCAGAGTAAGCTAAATAGGATAAGAAGCCGGCTTGTTAATTGGTGTTTATTTGGGGAAGAAGAGATGTAAGAAATTAATATTTTCACAAATCAGTTTACTTAGTTATATGTCTGTAAATGAAGATGAAGTTGCATTGAGTATGTTTTTATTATTGATTATTTTCAGTAATATATCCTTCTCTGGCTCATTGGATTTTGTAATTTCATAGCCAGAGCTGCATTAGTGTTCACATTTAGTAAAGAATAGACACTTTCTTGGCATCATCACAAATTTCAACTTGTAAAATTCAAAAGTATTTTTGAAACTTTATGTAATGTACCTGTCCTGACAGAGAAATGTTTTTAATATTCTAAATGTAGGTTAACACTGTCTGGGCTTTAATTTGATTCATTTGGAGAGTAGTATTATATGAACAAGAGACAGCACAGCAGGAATCTATTTGTTAGGAGTATTAAGGTTTTCAGTGTGCAGCCAACTTTCACTTCATGCAGGTGAATAGTCTCCTGTGCTATAGCTAAAGGTAATAAACTATTGACAAAACCGTGATATGTTTGATGTGCAAGTCTCTTATCCCTAACCTTTTTCAATAGAAAGTGAAAAATGAAATCTTTAATGCCTTCAGTCTAGAAAAATAGGTAATCCTATATTAAGGCTTGACAGAAGTGCACCCTACAGCACTTTGGCCCTGCATAACAATTCAAACCCATCATTACTTAAACTGTCTTTCAGCTCAGCTTTAAAACAAATATCTCCATGCTTAAATATGTGTAGCAGTCTTCATTTGGCAATTACTATACAGTATTCTAGAATAGCACCTTAAATGTATAATAAACTGAGTACATTCCCAGAACAATCAATATGATGGAAAAAAGTTTATACTAAAATACTTAGCACCCGATGCATTTTTTACATCTGTTGAACTTGAAAGAACTTCTGTATACATTTTTTTTAGTTCATATTCCCTTCCTCTATTAAGCTACTATTTTTAATCATGCCATCCTTACACTATCTACTGATAGTTGAGGGCTGTGCTGAAACAGTGTGTGTGTACCTCACAGCAGGATATCTGCTGATCCTGGCAGTGATTCAGAGATATGAGTGCCCCAGGGCTGTTCTTCTGCAGAATGACTACTTTTTTCACACACTGAGCTCTAAACATTCCTTACAGTCTCCTGCAGCTGGGACCTTTTACACAGTTTCTGGCATCAGACTCTTTCTGAGTGTCGTAAATTGAAAGAGGCAGTATAGTCAATATGCTCAGTCATGGCTGTTTCATCATGTGTTGTTTTTTGACCATAGAGCCTCTGATAGTAACTTGATAGAAGGCTGTTTTATGTAGGTTTATGTTATGATTAATATAAATACCCAGGCTGTAGCATTCATTTTCACATGAACAAAAGTGTTTCTCAAGAACTGCTTTATTTATCCATAGGATTTTGGGGTGCAAGAGCATAATCTAAAGGAAGAAATTAACTAATTAACGAATTCTGGATGCTAAGTGATCAATATAACACTGACTGATCTTGGAGAATGAGGCTGCTATTAACAGGATAGGTTGTCTGTGTATTAATGCATTTGGGTGCCATTGGGAGACCATTTAAAAAAAAAAGACACGAAATTATATCATTCTTCCTATAGTGTTATATTTTCTTGCCATATGCTTTCAACCTGATGTTATATAGTGAAAACAATATATTTAGTTTTAAAAAGTAAATAAAAGAAAAAAGCATATATAAAGCACTCCCACTCTTCTTCAAATCTCACCTCAGACCCCACTCACTTCCTTTGCCTTGGTTCTAGCTTTGACTTCCATTCCTGTGCTGTCTACTCTTTCCCTCCTGTCCTACTTCAACCTGTATTTAAAAAAGATAAGAATTGGTAAGATTTGCTTAATGAATCTGTATTTGTTTTATCCCTAGTCACATCTTTTGTTACCTTCTCTTTTCCCCCCGTTAGCTACATGTTTTTATACTTATCTAATTTAGATAGTAAACTCTTTGACACCAGGACCATTTCTTATTGTAATATTTGTAAAGTGCTATACGAAGTTAAGGCACTATATAAGGGCCCTGGAAACTCTCAATACATGTACTTAGTTTTAAGCACATGAATAGTACAGCTGAAGGCATTGTGATTATAAACATGCTTAAAGTTAAGCCCAGAAGGAAAGGTTTGCAGCATTAAGGCCTAAACTGTGGTTAATAATAACAGAGCTGTTAAAATAACTTCACTGACCCAGAATCTCAGCCTGTAATATTATCCCTATATGCCTACAACTAGATTAAAAGAAACCAAGCCTGTGCACAAATGATATGTGTGTTACATACTCCTAAACTGAAAGTATTAGGAAATAAGACATAGTTAGACACTGCAGGCCAATGAGTTATAGTTGCCTTGTATAAATGTAGCGAGCATAGCTCAGCCATTGGGCAGAGCCAAAACCACTAGAGAGCTGTGTAAAAGATTTTGGGGAAAGCATTTACCAGATTTTTAATCAAATGCTTTGACTGATCAACTTAATTTAATATGGGATAAAATACAGAGGGCTGACTTCTGCTTTTTCTTCATTTAATACTCAGATGTCTTTCAATTTTTGCTAAAATAGCACTTCGGTAAAGATGAAGGATAAGACTTGGAATCAGCTTCTCCTCAACAACTGAAATGTTTAAATAAGCATCAAAGGAGAGGAGATTATGAAGTGTGCCATAAGTATGCAAATTCACATACATTTTTTGCATGATTTATTTTAAGCAGATTATGCTAATGTAGACATTTTCTCTCGAATGAATTAGTGTTTATGAAATAAAACTACCATATGTAACATGAACTTGAATGAGCGAACTTAGGCTCTATTTATTTATTTCAAAAAGTGGTATTTATGGCATATCATATACTTGATGTCCTGGTCACCCAGTGTTCAGGAAAAGTATTACACAGATATTAGAAAACAGTATTTAGACATCCATGGACTCTTTAGAGACTCTGAAAATATCAGTGTCTATATTCTTCAATGCAGAAGAATCGTCCTGAACATCTGATAGTGTTAAATTTTGATCTGGGCTGCTGTATTTGCTGAACTGCTTGTTGTTATCAAAATAAGTCTCTGGGCTTTGATCCTTAGAGTATACTCGATCAAAGCAATTAAAACAGAAACTACTCTGAAATAAGGTTATATAAAGGAGTTACCACGGTGTGTGACAGTAACAACTGATCGGGAATTCGATCATTTTAATAAATATTTATTTTAATAAAAACAAATAAAATGCAGGTTTTTAGGCTTATATATATCAACCAATCATTATTTCACCTTGTTTGCGTGGGCATGAATGTATTTAGCTTCTTTTATGTAAAACATGGTAGTCTTGTGTAGCTGTGTAAAACGAGGCAGATATTCCTTTTTTTTTTTCTCTTGTATAAGAAGATACCATTGCTGCTGCTTTACATGGATGATTTAATTTGCCATCAGTCCTTGAAATAAGAAAGTATCTTTAATGTAACTTATAAATGTCAAAGTCCAAATATTACTAACATGAAATTCCTCTTTGGCTGGTACATGCATTCCACCGTGTGCACAATGTATTTCATTGTAATACAATGATTATGTGCATAATGTGATGATGGGGGGTCACCATGGCTTAAACAAGGTAGTATTTCTAACTGTTTTTCATCATGCAATGGGTTGCCCCTTACGAGATGCAAAATTATGTTTTACCCAAGTTTTAAAAATATTATGGAGGGATAGCTCAAAAGTAGCTGAAAATTCAAACTTCAAATTTGCTTTGTAAATAGGGTATGAAGCTTCTGTGCTTTGCTAAGCTGAGAAAACACTGTCTGTAAAATAATTTATGTATATTCACTATATGCAGTCAAAATTCTTGCCTTTTTGTGAAACTGGATGTCTTTGCTAAGAAATTGTCCTATCTAAATATTCATAAGTTTAAAACTATGGGAACCTATTATCTTCAGAATTATCTTGTAGTCTGTCTCAACAAAATAGATCAACAAACCAAATATGAGATCTCTATGTTGGGTTTCTTTACATAAGAAAAATGATTTCCATAATGACAGTAACATCAGAACTAATTATTTTAAAATGCCTTGTGACTTTCAGTTATTATGGTAATATGTCATGTAAACACAATTCTCAGTGATGGTCAGAGAGTAGTGAACCACCCCAAGTGGATCTTATGAAAGAATTCTGCACTAGAGAGAGAAACCTTCCTTGAGTTCCCCAGTGCACAGAACTATGCATGTCTGTTAGATACATCCGGGTCCTTAGCCTTCAAATCAGTATTGTGCAGCAATGAATTATTAACACATTAAAACTATCTCATGAAATGAAGAACCTAGTTTTCATTTTTATTTTGTGTGTATATAAAGTGTTATGGTGACAAAATAAGTCATAATACATATTATAAAACTAAATTTATATAACCTATGACTAAAATCCTATTGTGGTTTTAATAGTCTGAACTAAAAACAAATAAGCAAGAATGACAAAAATATATTGGTAGATACTGTGGACATGTAGCTAAGGTTGTATGAAAAATATTATTATTTAAGGAATAGCATGTGATTTCTACATGGCAATAGCTAAAATGGGCAAAGTTAAAGCTGTGTATTTATCCTGACATTACATTTCCTTATTATTATTATTATTTATTTTATTTTACTTTATTATTATGAGTGCTTCACTCACCATCCTTAAAGTTCTCTTTAATACAGATTTTTTGTATGGAAAAAGTAGTAATTGACTCAAAATGCTCCTTCTTTAACGGAGGACTTACCTAACTTATTAACATTTGTAATGGCTTTCACTTACCATGAACCACTTTTCACCTTGGGGGTGGGGTGTTCATACACACATATATAACCTAAGGTTATATTCAATATATATTCATTAAACCCTCAGTTTTATTTTATTTTAATACTTTAAGTACTTACACAAATGCCTTACACGATTACCTGACATTAAAGGGAAGGTCTTGAAACATTGTTAGTAACATTGCAAAATCCTCTGTGTTTGTACAGTATGTTGTGTTGTGGTGACAGGGCCTAATTCTCCTTTGCCCTGCACCTTGTATCATTTACACCAGAGCAAAGTGGGTTTAAAATCGACTAAATCTGATTGGTAGTGGTTTGCACTCTTTACATAGACTTTGTGAAAATGTGAATAAGTATACAATGTGCAAGAAATGAAAAAATCAGAGGATATTGTCTACTCCTGGGTGTCCATGGGCTGGTCTACAGAAGTCTTCTAGAGCTGATTTCTCTCTGCTCCTTTGTGGACTTCCCTTGACCTGAAAGTGTACAGGCAGTTCCTCCAGGGAGTCTGTTCTCCTCTGAATGTTGTACCTAAATAAATATCTCTCTTATTACTGAACTCTGGATCATTTATCCCTACTGATACAACAATGCCCTTAATTTATTTGACAAATTCCAGTATATTTGTGATTTTCATGTTGTGCATTAAAATCCTAAAGGCATGTTCAATGTGAAAGTCACAAGTCCATAGTGTGCAGGTGACTGCTGGATAGCTTAGTGCTATTAAACATTAAATAAAAGTCCTATTGTAGCAAGTGCCAAGGGAGTGATGCTTTGGTTTGCAGAAGTTTGTGGTACAGATTGAGTGGGGCTGCTACTGGACTTGAAAATTGCCTGAAACCCCGTTAGTAAATGCAAGCAGTACCAGTGGCAGCAAAGCTGCTGCACAGCAGTGGGGAATTTTCAGAGATATACAGCATTTGAACTATGTCAAGGAGAGGATAACAATGATGGATTAGTCGGAATTTAAGTTATATCCTGAAGTCGAATGTGGCAAAGTAATTTGAAAATCTGGGCAGAGCCATAGCAAGGAGACAATCATGAAGTGATTTGCCTTGTAATTAAAATGCAAATATTCAGTAGCAAATAAGTGCCTTTTGTATAACCTGGAAGGTAGGAGATTTATGGTGGGGCAAATATGTTTGCAGGCTTTTTTTTTTTTTTTTTTTAAACAGCTGATAAATAGTCGGGGGTGACAGACTGTTTCAGGTTATAATTCTTAAAGGATTCCCTAGCTGTCATTTATCACTTCCTTTTGTGGTCTGTATTCTTTTTTATTGTTCTTCTACAGAGAACAAAAGCCAGACATTTCTGCTGAAATAAGGAGATGTTAAGCACAGTGTTGTCATGCTCATATATAATTTCTCCCAATATGAGTCTCCCTAGAAAAGAAGATGTAAATAAAATGATTTTTGCATACAATTACACAAACTGAGACAAAACCATATAGAATTTTGAATGAATAATGTATAAATGTTTTTATACATTGAAACAAAATATGAAAAATAAACTTAGACAGAAGTTTGGTTTTTTTCACAATGGGTCAGATCCTCAGCTGTTGTAAATCACTGATATCAAAGGAGCTGAGCTATTTTTTACAAGCTGAGGATCGGGCACTTTGATTCCAATAAGAATAAGCAATGTTGGCTTGAACCCAGTGACATTTTATTAGTATTTTTTAACAATACCATAGAATTAGTATAATAATGCAGTGGTGTGTTAAATATTAAGGGCTATATTTAGTTAACCCTCAAATTTGTTTACCATTTTTGCAGTGGAGCTGGTTTGTCCCCTGCAGAGCTTGTAGAAGACATGGCACTCAGACCCAGCTTTCCCCGAGTCCATGACATATGGTCACAGAGATTAGCCCTGAAAAAGTCCTGTGCCTGCACCCTGGTTTCTGGCTCTCCTCTGGCTTCTTGTAAAAAAATTGTGCAGCAGAATCTGTCTCTCTGGCTGGTGCTCCCACCCCCTACTCCTCCCATTCTACTTAAAAATCAATAGCACTATATGGCTACAAATTATCATTATATCTTTTTCGGTCATTCAATGAAATGATCTAAATCTTTTTATGGGACTTGCTTCTCTGTATGCAATGCCCCTCCTCCCACCCGTCCCCAGGCAGCCCTTCAGTGCAAGTGGGGCAATTTGCCCCAGGCCCTAGACCCTGCAGGGGCCCCGCGAGCCCTGGTCTGGTGGCAGTCCGGGTCTTTGGCGGCATTTTGGTGGTAGGGGCCCTTCAATGCTGCCAAAGATGTGGAGCGACTGAAGGGTCCCCCGCCACCAAAATGCCACCGAAGACCCGGACCACCTCCGGGTGAGTACAAGTGCCACAGGTCCCCCAATTTGCCCCAGGTCCCCTGAATCCTCTGGGCCTCCCGATGCACTGGGAAACTTTACTGACTAACAGATGGAAGAATGCTGATTGTTAAGTGGTGTATACTGACTACTTTGGACAATCCAAGAGAATAGCTAATGTATGGTCAATTATAGATCAAATGCGCATATTCCTATGGGCAGAAACATATACCCCTAGCAAGGAAGAAACAGCAAGCATTATGATTCTAAACTAGTAAGATGATTTTACTGTTAAGAATGGAGACTGGAAAACACAGTAGTATTTTTGCTTTAGTAAGTAGTTAAAAGGCACTTGTGAGTATGGAAATCTCCCAGTTGTAGAGATTTATTCTAGTAGATTGTTTTACATCATTCATCCTTAGATTGCTTTATCATAAATCCCACTATTTACTTTGGCAGCAAGAAACAGTAAGAAAGAAATGTGTGCAAGGATTATCAGCTCTGAAATTCATTCAGAGGAGACTGATCATTTTGAGTCGGAATTCAATCACCAAACAAATTTTACATTTTGTTTTTGCATATTGCACCAGAATAGCTTTATCCACACACCACAACAGTTTTCAAGCTGAGTGGAAACCAGGAGCTGTCAGTTTATTGTCCTGCAGATAATTGCTGGGATCCAAACAGAGAGACTGTTAGGGCCAGGTTGTCGCCCACTCTGCATGCCTGTGCAGGGGAATAAGTAGGCATAAAACGCTTCCTTATTCCTCTGCCCCAGCAACACTAGGAGGAAAGCAGGCTCTGCAGAGCTATTACTTCCTCCTCCCACGCAGGTGGGGCAAGAGAGGGAAGTGAACAGTAGGAGGAACCTTGGCATTGTCCCCATCCCCAACATGTTAGGCCCTGCATCTGCCCAGGGTGCATACACTGTTCCAGAAATTGGGCTATAGTTAAGGTACATCCCTCTGGAGTCAGCTGGCAACTGAGAGGCAAAGGGGCAAAGCATAACCCATTGGAGTGAGAAGTGCAGATTGTATGAGTTTCTGTGGATCTCTGTACTGAATGTCTTGTGTAAATTGTAGGGAATTTTTGGGGAAGTAGTTCCTCTTCCTTGATGAATAATTTTAGCCTTCTTGCTATGAATGCTATTGAACCTTTCCCCTCAACATCTGGAGGAAGAATACTAAAGGAAAATTAACATTACTGTTCCTTTGTACGTTTCATATGTCTTGAACACTTGCCCCAGCTCTGCAGTGTGCTACTGCTTCTCCAGACTATATTTCAGATTAAAGCAAAAGGAGGCCAGTACCATCTCTTGGGCTCTCTGGCAGAGCTTTTTGGGTTGGTATGAATTTGGTTTAGAAGACTTTGTCCAAGTGCAAGCTGCAGAATTTTGTCCACAGACAAAGCCCTAATTTAAGAATTTTTTTCAGCAAGGTGATTGTGATGAGAGAATGTGGTTCTATTGTGTGGTAATCTGGAGGAATCAACTGTAAAGACTTAAATGGGATGCTAGAATCAGTAATTCTGTTCCTCATTAGTGGAAATACTGATTCTCCATATACTTTAACAAAAACAGTGTTCTGGGGGCCAGTCTAGAGGATAAAACAAACATATACAAAACACTCCTAACCATGCATTTAAAAAAAAAAAAAGGTACATGGAATTTATGTGTTCTCACTTATATAATGCTCGTTTCTGTTTTGGGTATGTAGGCTATAAGCTGTTCAGGTCAGAGAAACAGTTTCTTACTCGGTGTTTATACAGCATCAAGCAGAATGAGGCCTTGATATCCTATGATTATCTTCTGCATTACAATAATAAGAATGATAACTGGAATTGGGTGGTGTATTTTTAGGTAGAGTTGGTGGAAACTCAGAATTTTGGTTCCTGGAAAATTTCAAAATTTGGGTTTGGTCTGAACTGGAATAGAAACAAATATTTTTGAAATTTCCCACAAATCAGAATTACTGAAAAAATAGTTTTGGAATTCTGAAATCTCATTTTAAATTTTATTTTTCCATTTTTTAAAATTTATTGTTTTACATTAATTCATAACTTGTCAGTGGTAGAAGTAGTGCATATTATATGTTATAATATAATAGATGAAATATTTCTCCTCTTTTTATTTTAAAACTGTGAAGGGCAGCTGCTAGTTAGTTTTGTGAAAGATAACTACTTAGTGTTAGATCAGTGTCTGTGTTGTAAACCCAGTTTGATACTTGGACATAAAAAGTAGACTATTTTAACTATTATGCAATACAAAAATAAAAAAAATGAAAATAAAAATATTGAAACAATTTAGGAATTCTGAAATAAAATTATTTATTTATTTTTCCTGCTGGAATGTTTGTCAAAATGACATTTTCTGAAATGTTTGAATTTGTCAAAAGCAGGGTTGGCTCTAGTTTTTTGCCACCCCAAGCAGCAGCAGCAGCAACAACAAAAAAATTCCAAGAACAAAGTGCCAAAGTAAAAAAACCCTCCACGAACGAAGTGCCACCCAAGTGCCACCCCACTCCACCACCTCTAGAGTTGTGCCGCCCCAAGCGCATGCTTGGCTTCCTGGTGCCTAGAGCTGGCCCTGGTCAAAAGCAGTATTTTTCATCAATAAGTGTTTTGACAAAAAAATTTCAACTAGCTCTAATCTTGAGGTATAATAGAAATTTTGTCTTTTTTCTTTGACCTGTTTCAAGGAGAGGTTTGCTATCCAGAGATGTCTCCACCTGGAACAGAAATAGAGCACATGCAGAGTGGTTTCCAGAAACCTTTAAATGTTTGGTGGTTGTTCATCTGTTTGGTGTTGAAAAAGAAGTCTTCTAATGAGTGATTCAGGTATTCTGAATTAGACTTAGTTCAGATTTAAATAATGATTTTTTTCAGTGGTTGTTGGTTTGTGGATGTGTTGGTGTTTGGTAATTTGTGTTGTAGGAAGATTTATAGGTTTCATTAAACTACAGATTACATGTTTCTCAAATAGTGGGATGGTATTTTCATATTTGCAGATTATAATATTCAAAATAGACACTTTATTTAATTTAGTAAACTCTCTTCTTTTTCATCTGTTCTTGTCTAATTCAATATCAGGTGACTGTTTATATTAAAGAATGTTAGTGGAAAGATTATGGAGATGTGATGCTTTTGAAATGATACCTGATAATTCAGTTGGTGTTGTGATTCACTAAAATGTGCAAAGAAAAGAGAAAAACAGATTCACTATTTCCACTTGAGAGAAATAGAATTATTAATTCATGGATATCAGTTATCTGTTTATATTTATATATCAAAACGAGTTATACAGAATCAAGTGAAAAATACTTCTGCTCCCATGAAATTTCTTTCTTTCAAGTGATAAATAGAATAAAGAATGAGCGAAATATGATTTTATTATAAAAGAAAATATTTTAACTCTAGGTACTTTGTACCTATTGCAATATCACAGTATAAAACGTTGAGTTTAGTCACTATTTCAGGTACTGTGAAGATGCTTCTGCTTTGCAGTACTATTGAACAAAGTCAATAATCATGAAGTGTCCATGGTGCTGAAAATGTACTGTTGATGCAGAGCTAGCTCAGTAAACTATTAAAAAAATTGAAATACCAAATGAAGATGTCATGTCAGACAGTATCTGAAACACCAGAGGTATGTTGTGTATGTAAGAAGTGTGTGATTTGCAGTTTGGCTCATTGATCATTTTAATGAGAAATTATTCCCAAAGTATTTTTAAACCTTGTGTGTGAAAATGTTATCTATTTTTGGCAGCCTCTCTGGTTTTAGGATTGAGCAAATAGGGAAGTGCTAATAAGCATGAGCTAAATGAGGAAGCAAAATAAAAATGCTTCATTTATAAGTGGTAATGTTTGTAACTCCTTCCTTTTCATTGAGCCACGAAATCCCTTGTCTCTACCACTGCGGTTCATACAATGGGTAAGCAGACAGGGAATTATTTAAGATTAATAACTGAATCTCTGTTTCACCTTCTTAAATCTAGATTCTCAGTTTTGGTTTATCTCATTAGATCAGAAAGTGTACGCTGCTTCTGTAGGCTGAAAGCCTGGGACAGTTTGGCTAGCAATGTCATGATCTGTTGTAACACACACAGACACCTGGTAAATGATAGGTAGTATAGAGAATAAAATCCATGATTTTCTTTAAAAGTAGTTGAACTAAAGGAACAACTTCAGTAGCCATTAACAGTAACATCCCATGAGGCTTCAGTGAAGGCCTGACTGCAGTAGTAGCTTGAGGACAAGAATATTGTAATTTACTCTGTGTGACACACAGTTTCAGCTGGTGTGTAATACAGATTCAGCCATCTTCTGGGTGAAATGAGCTAAAGAGATAATATTAAACTAGGACTTTGCAGCCTCCACCAGCTCCCCACTCACTATCAGATAGGTCATCTCTGTTTCCTGTAACTATCACAGAAGCTATGATCATTTAGTACGTACGGCCAGCAGAGTCCAGATATAAATATGAGGGAGCTGAGGAAAAGCCGTGATTCTAGAGCAACCTCCCCAAGAAAATCAGAATTAATTCTATTTTCACCAACTTCAGATCGTGGTATAAAACTCACTATCATTGAAGCAATTCTTCAAAGAAAGAAAACATGGAACAGAAGAGCACACGGCAAAGGCTTCCAAAGCAGAAGCCAATAACTAAACCAATGTATTTATCCATTATGGATAGATCTTCCAGGGGAACATAATTTGTTCCTCCTTTTATCTTTACTGGTACTGTCTTTCCATGCCCATGCCAAGTTTCTCCAAGGATGGAGAGCAATCCTAGAGATTAGTGAGAATTCCTAGTGTCATGATGTTAGCTTCATGACTCTGAAGATTGAATTCCTTCTAAGATCTGGATTACTAGATGAGTGTGGTAAATTCCCCCCAGGGTGCCACCTGGAAATGGGATACCACTGAGCCCCCTGACCCACCAGCCTGGGCTCCCTTTCACACTATTGCTATGACAAGCTACAAAGCCTTCCAGCCTTCACTTTCACCAGCATGCATACAGGTAGGGACACACCCAGCTGCAGTTACAAGTAGGCTTTCTGACCAGCCCCTGCAGGGGAAAACTAGTCCCAGTCTCCCCTCCCTCCGCCCCGGAGTATAAACCCAAAAGTATGCAATCTTGTGCTGCACAAGTAACTGTACAGCATAAGCTCATAAAATTTACCTCCTCCCTCAATGTGGAGAGGAATATGCAACAACCTTCTGCCCCTGAGTTATGATTTCCACACACTGGTTTAGATAAAGCAAAAACAAGTGTATTAACTACAAAAGATAGATTTTAAGGGATTATAAGAGAGAGCAAACCAATGAAAGCAGATTACCTAGCAAATAAACAAAAACAAAAACTAAATTTAATATACTAAATAGATAGGTTATGAAAAGCAAATTCTCAGCACAAGAGCAGGCTTCAGATTCTTAAGGGAAAGCTGCACTTGCTAACAGCCTGGCAGGTGTTCTATTCACAGGCTAAAAATCCCTTTAGCCTGGGACCATCACTTCCCTCGGTTCTGTCTTTGTTCCTCGGGTGTTTCCAGCTGTAGTGTTATAGGGAGAGTGAGAACACATCATGATGTCATTTTCCCCCTTTTATATTTTCTTCCCAGTTGCTGGAAAGCTGTTTTGCTGTGACCTGAGTCACAGTTCCCATTGTGTAGAGCTATCTCTGAGAGGTTTCTATTGTACATAGTTCCTGGGGTAATCCTTGTGTTTGTGTGCATTTCCTCAATAAGCCATTAACATTGTTTGGCTTTTTTACTGTTGTACCTGAAAGGCTGCTTGTGGGCGTTTTCAACCTCACAACATGTTTCAGTAAGCAATATCCCGACCCTTACTTGTCCCCAGTCTGCACTGACTGCCACATTTGGAATACTCTTAGCCTCTTTAAACAGAGAAGAGGAGCCAAAGTTCAGTGATCAAAACTCAGCTTTTCACATGGTAGAGCACAACATAATCAACAGGCAGCTGATTCCAATTCAGTTTTCAGTTTCTTAGAAAAAGTAATAAGAGTTATTAGATGATTTTCTCTTTTAATGATGTACTGAAATGCTTTTGAAATAAATAAATACAAACAATTGTCTGCTTTGAATTAGCAGAATGCATATGGCAGCTTTGACATGATTAAAAACATCATTTTCAAAGTGAAAGGTTTAATTTTCCTTATCAATATGAGGTTCAGGTTTCTGGAGAGTTTTTTATTTCCTTGCCACCGAACCCACAAAGCCGAGCAGGAAGTTGCATAACTTACAGCATTTTAAATATTTGTGATGTCATGAAGTCCTGGAGGTGAAGGTGAGTGAGTAATTTTAAAATATAATTGGCTTTAAATGTATTAAATATTTATTTCTATTCATTTATTCTGGTGGAGATACAGGATTTTAATTTTAAAAACAATTCTAAAATACCCTTTAAGTTCTCTTTTAAGATCTAACGATAAATTGATTCCTTAGATACACAAAAAACTATTCCCACATTTCACTTATGTGACATTGTAATTAAATATTCCCAGCCTCAGTCTAAAATCTCCAGATAATAATAACTTTTACCCTATTGTCCTTTAGGGCATTTCCTTGTCACAGACTTTTAATACTTCAGATTTAAGGTATTGCTGCATACTCTGTGTCAGATGTCAAATACATTTGTTATCAGTTATCATTTTGAAAGTCAGATAATAAATGAGCAAATTAAAATAAAATCTTTATCTCGCATACCCAAATAATTTGGGTCAGTTTTTTTATAATAATTTTCCAAATAGGGAATGTGATGCAATAATCTTGAAGGTCTAGAACGTTTTTCTCTAAACCCTGAGTAAGGGTCATGTGGAATTGTGCCTGGAGGAAGCCTGGGAAGGAATTGTAACTCAGAGTGCTTCACAATTCCTTCCCTGCTTTCTTGATCCTAAGGACGGAAGTAATTTTCTGTATCCATTTACAGACTTCAGCTAACTTGCCTTCTCATGTGGGCTTTACTCTACTGGCTAGCGCATTGTAGCAGTGAGGGAGTGAAGACAAGGCTCAGCCAACTCCTTGTCCTTTGTGAAGGAAGAGAGGCTCCACAAAAACTGCTAATCTCTCCAACCCCTGGAGTCGTGATATGGGCAAGCTGCATGCAGCAGTGTGGCCTATGCCCTGTTATTCCCCAGGAAGTCATGTAGGACTCAATGACAATTTAGCCCCAGATCAATTGTGTAACGTTCTAACTGTAACACGTGAAGGAGTAGTTGATATTTATATGTTGTTTTGCTAAGCATCTCATTAGATCACATTATTTAAATACCCATTCCTATTTAAGTAGACAGTGTGAATTTAATAAAGCAGACTTTACTTAGGTAAAACATTTTTACCTAATATTGTTCAAACTGAAAGAGATTAGAATAAAAATATTTCTTTTTTTCCATTTTGCAGCATTTAGTGTGTTGTCAGTTTCACTATTTTCACTATTTCCCTGTGTAGACAGTGAAGCCCTATTTCACACTGCAGTCCTCTAGAGTAGACTCCCATGTAGAGTCTAATTAGTGTCAACTACAGAGTCTAATTAGTGTTGTGGTAATAGCCTACTGTCCCAGATCTGGACTTTAGCGTCCAAAATCTGGGTGCTTACCTGAAACTCCCCCAAGCTCACTACCAGCTTGGATATTCTCGCTGCCACCAGGTCAGGAATTTATAGGGCCTGACCCCCCTTTCCTCTCTCTGGTGTCCCCAACCCTTCCTTGGGGGGACCCCCAGATTCCCAATCCCTTGGAGTCTCAGAAGCAGGAGAGATAACCCCTCACCCCTCCTTCCCAGCTGTCCTCCTGGCTAGCTTGCGCGTACGCAAGAAACCTGTTCTCGTTCCCAAGAGATAAGCGTTCATTCCCTCAGGACAATTAGATGCAAAATACCAACAGCTTGGCTTTGCCTTTCCTTCTCTGTCTCCGTGAGGGAGCAGCTACCTGGTACAGAAATCCGTATCCTTTTACCTCACTAGGAAAAGAAACTCCACCAGTTTTCAAAAGAACTTTATATAAAAGAAAGAAAATACAAAACAATAATCTTGCATAAGAAACTCAATACAGGCTCTTGCTTATAAGAAATATGAAAAACAGTCTGATTTAAAGATAGCGCCGATTAAACCAGTCAACAAATCACATACATGTAAATACAACACAAAGCTCATCATAGCCAAATTACTTTGCTTCTTTGTACTCACAGATGTTTAGGAGAAACTTTGAGATAAATGGAGTTAGAAGAAAGCTTGTCCCTCACGCCGAGGAAGCGAACAAAGACACAGCAATCCACATCTGTACATACAGCACAAAGCTCTTCATACCGAATTACTTTGCTTTCTTGTACTCACAGACTTTAGTAAGAATATTTAGGTAAGAGGGAGTTAGAAGGAAACTTGTTACCCATAAGCCGAGAAAACAACAAAAAACCCCGAGTATACAAATTCCCGCCCCTGACTTTTAAACAATCCAGTTCTCTGATTGGTCCTCTGGTCAGGTGTTTGGTTACCCTTTCCAGGTAAAAGAAACTTAACCCTTACCGTACCTATCTACTTATGACAAGTGTCAACTATGGAATCTACAGAGGTCTGTGTTTAACAGATCCAGTTGTAGGATCCAGAGCCACAGTCAATTTCCCCTTTTGTTTGTGTTGGAATTCTCATGTTAAAAAAAAAAAAAGACAGGAAAAATGGAAATTAAAACCATAAAAATGGGCAAAGACAGTTGTATCACCTGCGCACAGAACAGCTTTTAGCTTGGTTTGTTTATTTTAAAACTGACTAAATTTCAAGTTGTATGCAGTGGTGGTATAACCATGTTGGTCCTAGGACATTAGAGACATAAGATAAATCTGTGGGAGCGTGAAAGCTTGTCTCTCTGACTAAGAGAAGTTGGTTCAATGAAAGATATTATCTCACCCACCTTATCTCTCTAAATTTCAAATTAACAGTTTCACTTTAGACCATTTATATTAAATTCTGAAGAATCATCAATTCATAGTTTTTCATCCAATAGTCCCGTATCACAGGTCAGCAAAACTTATGTTTTATTGCCAGTTGGAGGTGGTCCATGAATCTGCTTATGGCTAGTTATTAGTGCACTTTAACATCTCTTGGGGAGGGCAAACTCAGAGAGGCATAATAAATTCTGTACTGAAAAGATTGCATCTCTGTTAGTAGTTTTTTGATTCAAGTCTTAAGGGAGAAATTTTCAGAGGCACAAAGGGCAGTGAGGCACCGACCCTCCCTGAAAGGAGCGGCTCCAGGCCCAGTATACCAAGCGCGTGCTTGGAGCAGCAAGCCGCGGTGAGCGCATTGCCGGGAGGGTGGCAGGCAAGCTGCCTTCGGCAGCAAGCCTGCGGAGGGTCCGCTGGTCCCACGGCTCCACTGGAGCTGCGGGGCCAGCGGACCCTTCACAGGCACACCTGCGGGAGGACCACCGGAGCCAAGGGACTGGCGACCAGCAGAGCGCCCCCCGTGGCATGACGCCATGCTTGGGGCGGCAAAATGTCTAGAGCTGCCCCTGCTTCCTGGAAGTTGTGCCATTGAAAAGCTATCCCTTAAATTATACTAATTAAGGTCCCAATCCTGCAGAGACTTAAATGCGTGGTTAACTTTACTCCCTGTGAGAACTCCCATTAACTTCAGCACCTGATGAACTGGGGCCTATGTGTGGTCTACAATTGCCTACTATGTACATAGATTGTAGTAAAAATGATATGCCAACATGCTTTTTGTTGTTAAATGATCTGAGAAGCAGTTAGCATTTTATCAACTGTTGACTCTCGTTTTGTTGAGAGAAGTCAAGTGGCTCTTGTAAGCATATCTGTAGCTCTGAGAAATAGTGTACCTAGCAGCATACTGTAGCATCATAGTTATCAAAAGACTTTTCTGCTTTCTTTAGTGTTTAGGATGCTAAGCTAATTGATTTTTTGAAGCATCATACAGATGACATGAAACTGATCATGTGTGCTTTAGAATTGTTTCTGTGTCAATGGAGGATTAATCCAAATATGTGCAGTTGCTCTGAAGGGCATTTGACATTGTGAATAACTTGTCTTTTATTCTTAAAGGTAAATTATATGAAATAGATGAGAACTGCTGTCACACAAAATATGAATAGACAGTTTAGAAATGTTCTGACACTTATTTCTGAAATATTTCACCTCTTTATAAGGCATCATCCACCAAAATTTGAGGTGAGGTGGGGCTGCTTGGGCCCAAAGTAGTTCTTTAACCCTTTCCTTTCCAGTGCAGGGTTGTGGAGCCCTTTACAATATTACAGCATGGAAAATAGCAGTTTAGAGTCTGGTGTAAATTGCTGAAAATGTTCTTGAGGAATATACCATTTTTTTTCAGTAGCATTATGACCATTTTTGTATAGTTAACAAGGTAAGTTGCATCTTTGATCTCACCTATTTGTCTTGCGCAACATCGGAACAGACGAGAGCTGTCTCAGACGTTTTCCCTGCTGCATTCACATGCTTTAGAAGTAAGCTCAGCATTTGAAGTTGATTAATGGATTCTGAAGGACACAGCCCTGGAGACTTCTATATTTTCTAAGCAAAAGTTCTTAGGTACTTGCATGGAAAGGGCAGCAATTTTCTGGAAATGAAAGTATTTTCTGTTGAAGAATTGAATCAATTAGAGTAAGCCAGAATTCCTGTTTTAAATAAAACTTCTCTAATGAAAATGATTGTAGAAAACGTAATGACATTTAATTTTAACAGATTTCAAGAATGAGGATGCTGGACTATATATACTTTTCTCATAAAAGCACCAGTGGATTACAACTTTCTGATGTGTGGGTCATTATTAGTCCATGGAAAGACCAATTAATTGGTTTTTATTAATTAATTTAATTTGCTGCCATACAGTTTGTTTTTATAGCTATATATTGAAAATGTGGAATGAGTTATTTTTCTTATGGTGTTTTAATTTTCAAAGAATTTTGGCCAGCTTGGTTTCTGTTGAAAATCCTGTAGCATGTGTGCAATGAAACAGGTATACATAACAGAGCTAGTCACTTATGGTGGTTTGGATGATTTAGTTGGGAATTGGTCCTGCTTTGAACAGGGGGTTAGACTAGATCAGTCATTCTCAAAGCTGGGCTGCTGCTTGTTCAGGGAAAGCCCTTTGCGGACTGGGCCGGTTTGTTTACCTGCTGTGTCCGCAGGTTTGGCCGATTGTGGCTCCCACTGGCCATGATTTACCACAGCCCCCATTGGCCTGGAGCAGCGAACCTTGGCCAGTGGGAGCCGCGATCGGCCAAACCTGCAGACGCAGCAGGTAAACAAACTGGCCCAGCCCGGCAGGGGCTTTCCCTGAACAAGCGGCAGACTGGCTTTGAGAACCACTGGACTAGATGACCTCCTGAGGTCCCTTCCAAGCCTGATAGTCTATGATTCTATGATAACCTAGCTTCCCATTAGGAATATCTTCTGTAACAATACTGTTCCTTAAAGAAAAATAAGTCAGAAAAATCGGAAGAAATTGTAGCTCATGACGGAAATATTACCCTCTCCTGCAAAAAAAAAACCAAAACGTAAAACTTCCTGAGAAGATAGCTTCTAGTGAAATTTGCCAAATCAATTCTGAATTCTAGAAAAAGGAAAGAAAGGGTTTAAAAAACCTGGTCAGAGTTTGAAAAATTATTAAAATTGAGTCTACTGCCTATAAAGCAAATCCAACAACTTTATGTAGGAGGATATCTAATGATCCTGAATTGGTTTGCTGAAATTTTAGAAACTCCTGCTAAAATATGCTGTAAAAATTTTATTATTGAGAAAAATTGAAAAATAGATTAAATACAGCTTTCCAGGGCATTAAAGATGTTGTTTCTGACCTCTCAATGAACCGAGTGAAAGCGAAAAAGGAGTTGCTCATCCTTATGAAGAAGCAAATAATTTTTTCAGGTGTCTAACTGAAATATCACAGTTTGGGGATATTAGGAAAGATGTAGTTAGTATCTTCTACAGGTAGAACTCTGCCTTCCACTAATCTTATGTGTTCTAGAAAAGCTGAGTGGACAAGCAAGTTGCAAATTTATTGACAGCAGTGGAATTTAGCTCACTTATGCCAGAGGTGAATTTGGCACTATGCTTGTTAAACACTTCTGGTTTTGGAATATGATCCAGATATTTTAAACATTGGTCCAGAGGAATCAAGTTTTGAACTTTCAGGTGAGAACTGGCATAAGTTTGGAACAGCAAACAAAAAGCTTTGCAACCTAAAGGGAGAATGAAGGAAAATCAAACTTAATATGATTTCCACTTCTTGTCTTTAATGTGCTCAAATTCTGTGTTCTAAGGAAAATATATTTATTTAGGGGTAGTTACAGACTGTAAAATAGGTTTTTTTAAGAGATCAATTAAGTTTGAAGAGTTCATAGAAAACAGCATTATGGTGCCCTTTTCCAGAAAGATCTCAAAACACTTCAGTAAAGTGCTGGAAGCATTGGCTCCTTCATTAGGCTCTGGAGAAGGGTAACCCTCAGGCAAGAGGACTGAGGAGGCTGACTAGCTAGCTTGCTCATGTCATGGCCCTGGAAGAAGGGAAAAAGCCATGAGAGTCCACGCTCTGTAAGAGAGCAGGAAAGAACTGGAAGCTGAGTGCAGGAGAACTAAAGATTCTTGCAGAAGAGAAGAGAGCCTGAGCAGAGGGTGGTGTCTAGCTAAAGACTGGGATATATGACCCTTCTTTTGAGTTTGGGTTAGAACTTTGATGCCCCAAAGGTATAGTGTGAACTGGCCAGAGGGCCAAGTCCCACGGAGGAGAGTGAGTCACTGAAACACTGTGATCCTCAACAGGGTGCTCTAGGACAATATGTCTGTGATAGGACCCTTCCAGCTTAAAAAGTACTAGAAAGTCAGAAAATTGTGCATAATGGAGAGCTTGGGGATCTCTGATTTTTATAGGATAGTGGTTGTTTTGTCCATTGACAAAAAAGGGGTTATGTGTGTGGAATATTAGAGGTATTTGTCAACTGAATCCTTATATAAAACAGAGAACATGGCTTGTGTCATATATTTCCATTCTCCAGTGTAGTAGGACAAAAGCTGGTTGAATATTTTAGAAGAGGTATTCTTTTTGTTATATATGCCATTAATGATGTTCCCTCACCTGAAATTTGGGGGGTAACATAGGAAATAATTTCACAGAAATGTTGTGTGTCAGTGAAAGTTCGTTTACAGAAAATAAAAAGCAAAGAAATGAAAAGTTAAGGCAGTCGACAGAATATTCTCTGAACTCCTTCTCCCAGAGTCTCACACTTCACTAACAGCACCACACCCAAGGCACCACTGAGAATGCACAACAACCTTAACTCAGCCCCAGTCTTTCAGCATCCTCTTTTTTTCAACTCCGAGTGTCTGTGGTTTCACAGAACTGTGCTGAAAGGATTGTGGGGAGGTCTGGTACAACTGGCTAGAGGAAAAGAGTGCAGTGGATGACACTGCCGGAAGAGGTCCTATCAGCAAAAAGAAAGAATTAATCAACACATTAGCTTCAGTCTCCATGAGAATGTGGCAGTTACTCAGACATCTTCCTGGGGGCGGAAGAGTTTTTACTTGTGTGAGGGGTTGGAAACTGGGAATGGGGTCGGTGGCATATAACGACCTAGACATACAGTTATGGGTTTCATAATCTCATTAAGATAAGGTGCCATGACAACTTCTCACATTTATAACTAAAGATAATTTGATAGTGTCTTCTCTGGTCTGTTATCCTCTAATTGCCCAAAATTATCAGTCTAAGTTTCAAACTAGCTTCCTACCATTCTTATCTGAGGAGGCATATGCGATGATATTTCAGTGGCAGCTGAACCAATACAGCTTTAATCCTGTGCAATTCTATGAAGGATAAACTCCATGGCATTTGGATGTGGGTGTAGTTTATGTGTGTGTCTAATGGCTGGTCTACACTGCGGGGCTGGGGGATCAATCTAAGTTATGCAACTTCAGCTGTGTGAATAACGTAGCTGAAGTTGATGTACTTAGATCTGTTTACTGCAGTGTCTTCACTGCAGTGTCTCGATGGGAGATGCTCTCCTGTCGATTCCTTTTGCATTTCTCGTTGAAGTGGAGTACCAGAGTTGATGCTAGAGCGATCGGCGGTTGATTTATCACATCTATGCTGGATTGATCACTGCCTGTTGATCCGGTCGGTAGTGTAGACAAACCCTTACATTTGCACTTGGTTTACACTACCCTTCAATTCATAAACAATAAGCAGTTTAAAACGGTTGTATATGAATAATAAAATAGTTTACCAACATCCTTGCTGTATTATACAGTTGTATGGATTATCTACTTATCCATATAACTGTACAGTATATAAATATACATATTATATTAAACATAGGGCCAGATTTTTAAAGATGCAGATATGTACTTAGAGGGATTTTCCAAAGCTCTTAGGTAACTAACTTTCATTGGTTTCTATGGGAGTTAAGCACCTCAGCGCTCAGTGAGTTTTTTTCAAGAACACTTATCTGCATCTTTTGGTATACAAATAGCTTAAAAATCCAGCCCACAATGTTTTGTTATCCATAGGATGGGTATTGCAACTTGCAGCCAGGCTTGGGAGCATGCTCTGTAAATCATACCCTGGACAGATATAATTGCCTAAAAGAAGTGCTGCCTGATCTTGTCTGATTTCACAAGCTAAATGGGGTCAGGTCTGGTCAGTGCTGGGAACAGAGACCTAAAGGAAGATCCAGGATACCATAAGAAATGATGTGGGCGACACAGGAGGTGGCATTCTTCCCTTTGAGCAGTACCAAACCAACAGTTTAGCACTGTGTTCTCCAATAGGGGAGGAATACCAAATCACTTGTTTGTTGCGCTATGAAAGTTCTATGTCAAAACAAAAAATTCAACTTGTTTGCCCCGCACATTTCTGTTGACAGAGAACATAATAGCCTGGACCAGGGCAAGGACATGTGGGAAAAGATACAAGACATGTTCTTCAAACTGTCACCAGTTGGAAACTTCACAGCAGGATCCCTTTGCTGGCTCCTTCTGATATTGTTGTGTAGGCCATCAGTCGGAAGAGAGACATTCTTGAATTTCTAGACCATTTCTGTACCTTCTTTTCCCTTCCAGTACTTCCCTCCCACCCCCCCAAAAATGGTAAAAATTATAGCCATAGAGATGCCTCATGGTCCTTCTCCCTTTATCATCCAGGCTGTGTTTTCACTAGATAAGAGTATTTGCTAATCTTTCCCCTGGGTCCTGGAAAAGCTGGGAAAAGTGACCCCACAAATATAAGCTGAAAATTCCCATATGAAGTTTCCCCTTGTCAGAGAATCCTTCCAAAACAAAGGATTTCAGAAAAAGACTATTTGACTTCTGCTTTCAGTTTGAGGGGGAGGGAGAGAGGCAGAAGGCTACTAGTGAATCATCCATCAAACTTTGAGCTGTGTTTTGAGCTAAATCAGAACCAAGAGGTGAAAGGGCTAGACAGTCTATCAGTGAATGAACAAAAGGGTTGCATTAGGCAGTCTACTGTCACCATTAAGATTTGATACACCAGGCTTAGCTTTTCCTTTTTTCCTTCATGTAACAAAAACAAAGGAATGTGGCATGCTGGTGAAGCCTAGCTCCCTTCTAAACCCATCAAGACAAAATATATTTCCTTTCTGCATGCCATCATTGATAGCTTCTTCTTCAGCCTAAGAAATTACGCTTTACTTAACACATCTGCCAGCTTTTTGCTGGTCAGATAAAAGGTCAGAGCTAGGCATTTGAAGACCAACAACCTTTGAATGAGGAACAAATCAAAGAGTAATTAATTTTTCTCGCTGGAGAGTGTATATTAAACAAGAAGTACTGTTTTCCCCTTCTGCTCTAGATCATCTTGGACAGAAAGGATCTAAAGAGATATTGAAAAGTCTTGTGATAGAAGTACTGGTAGAGAGATCTTTTTGTGGCAACTGTAAATCCTGTCTAACCAGTGTCAGATCCAAATCAAATATTGGATTACATCTCATTTAAAAAAAATCAGATGCAGATGTTTCCAAGTTTGTGACCCTCATTCAGAAAGGAAGCTGCTCCAGTTCCAATTAGCAGTTCTTCTGATTATAGTCAGAATTCTTTCAGCAGGCCATTTAAAAAGTACGAAAGAGATCCTCAGATGACGATTGATTGAGAGTCTCAGGTACCATATCATAATAAGATCTTACTTCCTAAAGAAAAGTAGTGTGGGTTTATTCCCTGAATTATAACGGATTACCTTTTGGCTTTAAGAATGGGCACTTCTGTTTATTTGAGTAGATTAGACACATTACGACTAATTTCTGCCCTCAAATTTGTGTAAATTCAGTATGAAAAATTTTCCCTTCTGTTTCTTCTAAATAACTGGGTTACATTTCTCCTTCAGAAGTGCAATTAATGGCATTTTGGATTTTTCCTCAGTTGGTCTTCAAAAGACTGAACTGTGGCCTTATCTGACCTACTGAAAGCTAACTGAGATGCTAACTTGGCAGCTAAATCTGTTTTGCTGGACAAAGTGTGCACATATGAGTATGCGCACACGCTGTGTGTGCATTTATGGTTCCTATCCTTATATAAATGTACCTGTTACTTTTTTTCTTTTCCCTTAGAGAGAGTCTCTTAGAGAAGGACTCAAAATTTGGGTTAGAAGTCTGTGACCCTAAGAGTTCCTTTATGCCAACTAGCAAAGGGCACACCCAACACTGTTAAAATATTTAGCCAAAGAGTATTTTGTCATGTAACAATTGGATGTCACACTGGTCATTAATATTATTGCTTGATGTATGTATGGTTAGTGTGTAAAGGGTTATGTGTATACTGGTAACATGTTCCTAAACTAGGACCAGACCAAGCAATCTGAGTAAAGTGGATAAACAGGTTTTTCTTAGACAAAGGAATGTGGATTTGCCAGGCTTAAGCTGTGTAAACTAGAGATAATGGAACCATATTTGCATGTAAGGTCAAACAAGATAATCGAACAACTAGAAAGAGCTAATTCAGAAGAGGACAAGGAAGACATCATGGCATCTGCATACCAGCAGAAGAGAGGAACTTTGTTTGGGTTTACTTTTCAAAGAATATATTTTCATGGTGTTTCTGGACCATAAAAAGAAGGGGAAGAACTCCATAGTTATCCATCACTTAAGGGACAGAAGATGCCAGCACTGTTAGAATCTGTGAAAGGTGGATCCTTCAGTCATGTTGCTGAAGATGATGCTGAGAACTCACTGTAGGTAAGAAATTGCCAGGATTGTAAATTAAGTTTTTTAAACATTAGAAAGTATGTGTTTACTTTTGTTTTCTTTGTAACCATATCCATCTCTCTTTCTCTTCCTTAGTATTGTTTAAATCTGTTAATTATTAATAAACATATGCTTAGTTTTATTATAAACCGTCTCCGTGATGTGTATTAAGTTAATGAGTGTGTCCTCAGTGAGCCAACAGACTGATATGAGTACTCTCTCTTTGGAGACAGCAGACATAATTTCTGTGAGTGTCCCATGAGAGGGCCTGGGTGCTACAGACTGACATCTCTGGTGAACTTGGGAATAGGGGTTCACTGAATGTTATCTGCAGAGAGAGGTTTAGACTGGCAGAGTATTGAGGAGTTGGCTGGTAAGCCAGACAGACTGGTGTGGCAGGGAGCTCTCAGTTTCAACTCCAGCAAAATTCTTGCTTGCTAGGACAGAGAGGTAACACAGGCGTATGGTTCTGGGCTTCCTGAGGAGAGTGTCACAAAGCCAGACTAATATATAGATTTCTTCTATTTCTAGTATACGGTGGTGACTTCTCTGAGGATTATTCTGGCCAATATGTGCTTTAACCTTGGACCTTCAGTGTTGGGCGTTTGTTCGGTACAAGAGAACTTGAAAGGCAGCATTTTTAATTGTTGTTTGTTTCATGTTTTTATCATCTAGAGAAGTCGGTTCTTGCTGAATATTTAGTAAATATGTTTGGTTAGTTATTTATTAAAGGTATTTTTCTAAGGAGAGGGAATATTTTAAAAATGTATGACTCTGGCAAGATTTGTGGTCTGGTTCAAAAACAGGGGAAGATGAGCCTTATTGATATGGTAGTCCAATGACAAGATTTAAAATGATAATCTGCACTCTTTCACCTAACACATTGGAGGGTAAGATGACTACCCTAAGGTGGAAAAAATGACTTTGTTCTTCTCAAAAAACAAATTTCCCTGTTTTGAATATCAAATGTTGTTTTTTTAACCTTAGTAAGACTAATGAGGCCCATGAAAAGGTAACAAATGCAGTAGTTTAGCCTTTTAAATCTGTTTCTTTAAGGAATACTTCTAAAAATGTGATTTACTCATTTTAATTTGTAGCGTAAGTGACTGTGCTTGCAAATGTGATCATTACTTCTGAGAGAGCAATTTTTTTGTTATGATTCTCTGTTTCTTGTATTGCTAAAGGAGAGTTCTGACTGTCTATTCAATATTCCAGATTGTTTTGATATATTCCTATCGGACAAAAAATTGAGATCCATAAAGCCAACTAGAATGAATTAGAGTCAAATCCTGCACATCAGAAGATTAATCTTGACATAATAAACTAAGAATAGTATAGTATGTTGTTAGGAACCATGTGTGACAGCTATGGCAATTTCCTGCAATATCCTTGAAAGACCTTATTGTATTAATTTTGTGTATGATTGCAGGCCAGAATTGTATGTAACCTCTCTAGGGGGGAAATGTGACAGATATTACAGTACCATGCAACATCTTGGAAGTCCTTGGTTTTAAATGAATGATTTATGTATGATTGTGTTCTACTGCGAGAGGGAGGGCTACCAGAGCTCTACTAGGAACTAATAGCAGTGAGTGGTGATGTGAGCGTGGCTGCTGGAGGGGCCACACTGAGACTGCTCAATCAGGGCAAACTGCAAAGAATGGGCCAGATGATCCCTCAAAACTAGTGGTTTATTGTCATAATTAGATGCACCAAACCAGTCACAAAAAAGCTTCTGTAATACCTTTCTGGTTACCAAGAAGCCAAAAATGCAGCTCCCATAAAGCAACACAGCCTTGGGCTTCCACCCAGACAGCCAATTAAGATATGGTGAGGGTTACTTAAAATCTTATTCATCATATATAAAGTTATAGCCAATCCAAAGATATCGGATACATTACCCACCAGGTCAATGAATATTTCAGATTTTACCCAAATACAGGCCTATGGCCAATCCTTATAAAGCAATCTAAGCTTTATTTTAAAAAGAAAAGACTGGAAAAAGTTACTGTAGTTCAAAAAACATTATACATACAGGTGTGATTAAAGTTCTTATGTCAGTTTCATAATAGAGATGGTGAGGATGCTGATTTATAGAAGTCCTTCCAGAATCAATTCAATAGATTATAGTCCAATAGGCAGTCCATATGTAGAGTTTGTTCAAATCCTTCCATGAGAATTTACAGGGATATTCCAGCATAGGCCTGGAGACCTCAGTCTTGTGGCTTGAACTTCCTCTGACAAAGTTTAAGCAGATCTGAGGTAGCAAATATCAGGGCCGAAGCTTCGTTTGTCGTTCTCTAGGGAGCTAATAGCCTCTTGATTTCAATACCATTCAAGTACCATTTCAATACTTCTGTAATACGTTCTTAAAAGTTGATTTTGGGTAACCTGCTGGTTGCTTAACCCTCCCTAGTTCAGTGTCATAGGTGATTAAAGCAAATCAGTCAGGTTGTTGTAATCCATCAGGGAAGAACTATCGCGTGGACAGGCTCACATATACTACTTCAAACTGGATTCTCTCGAGACCAACCAGCCAAGAAAGGGCCTTCTTAATAGACAGCCTGAGTTTAAACTGACTCAGGGCCTTCTTTCCAATCTAGGAAACAGACAGGACCTTCTGTCCAATTCAGGTGCGGGGGGACCCAATTCTTAAGGATGAATTGGAAGAACTTGACCTGCTAGAGGCCCCTAAGACTGTTGGGTGACCCTTGGTAAGCTTTTAGCATGAGTGTAGATTTTTATTGTTTTCAGTGTGGTTTTCTGTAATGCTTTCAGTGTTGAGAAGTAAATGTGTTTGCTTAGAAGGAGCTGTGTGTGGGCAATACATTGGTCACAGCCTTCAGAGAGAAAACAAAGTAGAGGCACTGGCCTGCTTAGTCAATCTGGCTTGCTGGGGATATTGCAATATAACCCAGAGAGCTGTGCTGCAGCCTTAAAATCCCTGTCAGATGGGAGAAAGAGACAGGTCTTTGCCTAAGAGAGGTGATGGCTGAGGAGTTGGGAGCCTAAAGAGGTGAGCTCTCAGTGAATCACTGAGGAAGAATACAAGCACAGTTACCCAGAAACTGTGACACCATGTATTAAACTTAAGTCTGACATATGAATTGTACTGAATATAATTATTTGGTCAAAAATCCAAGTAATACACAGGTAAATTTTAATAAGTTTAGAGATTTCAGTGGCTATGAGGAAATTGATTTAATTTTTCTGGGTTTTGTGTAATTAAAGTTGACAGGAGACATGGAATTCAGGTTAAAAGGGGCTTTCTGCTTGGTTTGAGGAACAGATCTTATACTACAGGGTTGTAAGAGCAGAAATGACACACAATGTTGGTAATGTACAATGGCATTCTTAGCATCCACAGGTTATACAGAAAGGTATGTCTTTAGAACTCAGTTCATGCTTTTTGGAATAAAACAATAATACATAAGGGAGTGGTATTTTTCTGGTATATGATATATTGTAGAAAGATATACGAAAAGTGGGCAATGTCTATATATAAATTTGAAACAATAACTATTATTTATTTAACATACAATATCACACGCAACAGGTTGAATGCTCCTGAATCTGCTTGATGACAGCTACTTGTTCCTCTGACTTTGATGTGATATTGAAGTCGGATATAAGAGGATGCTGATAAATTTCACAAAGTGTTTATCAATTAAAATCAAAATGTGCATCAGGTCTGATAAGCTTTGTGTCAATTTTCATTTCAAATTCTTGCTCTGGGATTATGAGTCCAGCAAAGGGCAGTCAGTTTATGGCTTAGCAGAAAGTAGAATGAGCAAAAATATATGATTTTAAATCTTTTTGAGGCATGAGTGAAGGATGTAAGGCTGATCGGTAATTTTTTAATACTGTATGTGACCTGATTATTAAGATATTTGCTGTATAGCTATATGGGGTTTTTAGAATATTTACTGCATGCATATGTTGAAGACTATTAGGAAACTAACAGAAAGGCAATACAATAGCTCTATATAAATAACCTGCTGGTAAACATTTGAAGGGGGCTTAGAAACAATCCCTGAGCCATTTTAAACTGTAGATATGCTTGCTACTTCCAGAAGCCAGCAAAGTAACAAGACTCGTTTTGTTACGGCTGGGAACCAACAGCTCTAAAAGGACACTAAACAGTTAAAAAGTTGCTCTTTAAAGGAACGGGGATGGGAGAGTGGGACAGGTACTGCTGAGTATCAGACTGACAGCCAGGCTCCAGAGGTAAGGAGTCTGGAATGATATCTTGTTCATCTCAAAGGAGGTGGCCTTTGTGGCTGGAGGAGACAGAGAGTGGTGAAAGTAATCAGATAAAAGGAAGAGGAATGTTTGAAAAATAGAAGTGAAAACATTTATAAAAATGAAGTAAATTGGTTTACTACAGATTTGTGTAGATGACAATTGGAAGAAATTCCAGATATATAACATGATACTAGGACTGTGAAGTTCTTTAAAATCTTGTATATTTCTCCTTTGAGGAAGGTAGCATTTTTTTTCTTTTTTTTTTGCAAATAGCTTATTTAGGATTTAATCCAGCTCAAATTTACCTAGACAAATGCTGTTTCCCAGAGGGTTTGAGCCTCCTAAATCATGCAGCCATTTGATGATGCAGGTGTACCATAAAAGGATGTTTCCCCACCTAAACAATGCAAGTTCCATGATCTCAAATTTAGGTGGTGTTCAGCTTTGCTCCTCCCCTAACACCTGACTTTTGTGTGTTGCAACTGGGCTCCTGGGGGAGTGAGATCAGGATGCTCAGTTCATTCTCTGACTTCCTCTTAGGGAAGTGGGTTTTTCCCCTGCTGACTGTCTCAACCAAGGAAGACATTTCAATGGAACAGTATAGTCTGTAGAGATGCTTCTCTGGTTGACAGTTCCATTCTGGCTAGGAAGAAATGTCTAAGTTGGTTAACAATTTCAGTTCTCATTCTCTCTACATGGTTGTTCAGAAAACCATTGCTCAGTGCTCCTTTCTGATAAACAGAATAGGTGAATCTCCAGGCCACCTCAACACCAGGCAATACGCAAATAAATAAGCATTGTTGTGTGTTCCCATCACTTTGGCTTGGGTCTTATGTAGGGAGAATGATCTTCTGCAGACAAAGTAACTCTCATGAGAAGAGGCCACAGCAGACGGAACAGAAGCCCAAATCAGGAGACGAAATTGCCTTGGGCATGAGGCAAAGAGTTCATTTACTTGAGCTTTCTTCCATCTAATAAACAAATTTTTAATTCCTGGGTGAAATCAAATATTAATGCTAGAGAACTGAGCACAAGTAAAATGCAATTATGAGCTGTACTAGCAAAACAGGTATTGAAGTAGAAAGAGTTTGACCATAGAACTGCTAATTCAAAAAACATTATTTCTTGCAGCTTCTGGCAAAACCGATAGAACTACATGCATGTCAACTTACTAATTAAACTCAATTGCAATTTTTGATACATATTTGATTCTGTTTGGCCTTCTTTCTTTCTTTGTTCAGAATAGTGACACATAATTCTCTCTCTCATCCTCTCCCCTACCCCATTTCCTTTGCAAACTTCATTCCTTGAGGAAAGGCTAGGGGGTCCTACAATAAGTGTTTCTGAAGTATTCTGCTGGTGAGAGGAACTTCACTTTACCCAAATTGTAGAATGGCAGCAGAGCTCACTACAGCTATTTGGAGTTCTACACTCTGTAACCCGACAATCTCTATTGGAGAGAGGATTGGATGATTGAGACCCTAGCAGTCTTCCTCCAGCCTGTCAGTGCTTTCGCACACTGTCTGCCCACTACTGTGCAGTGTCTGCGGAACTCACTAAGAATAATCCCAAATCTAAAACAAGAAAACATATTTCTACAGGCAGTTGAGAAGAGCGTGGAAGAAGACCCCTTTGGCCTTCCAATAATTCCTCTATAAATAAAACCTAACCTAGAACCACATCAGTATCTTCAATGAATACAATTTATTATGAATTATTCCTTATGGGATCAACATTAGTTGCATAGAGAAAATTATTCGTTTTCTGATATGTGATTGATTCTCCTCACTTTCCCTTTTTCTAATCACTGTCAGCTGTGATAAAAAAACTGCTAGAGGTGCATGATTGGTGAAAATTCTAGTACTATAACTTTTTCCATAGGTGGTTTTTTGTGTGTCAGTTTGAGAGATGTTTGCACATACTTTTGATTCAAGGTTTGAATAATTAACAAGAAAAAATAAGGTTCTATCCCAAAAAGAAACTATGTACTACAGCTTCTTGTGCTTTATTTTGTTTCCTTTCAAATTGTTTTACTAGAATATTTACATATTTAAGATAGACAGAATAAACGTATGGTTTCTCTTTATTTCCATAAGCCAAATGACTCTTACTATCATTATTGGAGAAAGGGGTTGGAGAAGATTATTTCCAGGGTTGATAGATTGAGGATTATCTTTGTTTAGTGGGATAGAAAAAAATACACTGGTTTCTGGTGTGCACAAATGTTGCATTAGAATTTAGCTCTAATATTACTATGTGTATTCACTTCAAATATTGAGTATGCTGCATCCTTTTCATGCTTTGGATAAGTGATTTCCAGTCTGTTAGATTCATAGTGTTCAAAAGCAATCAACAGAAAAATTGTATTATTTTAAATTATTTTAAATCTGATGTTTAGTTTCCTTTCTCTTAGCATGAGGACAATGTAAGACCATGGTGTCAGGGTGGGGGTAGAGGGAGAGGTAGAAAGAGAGAGATGCATTTATTTATATGATGGTCTCTCCCTCCAGTCTAGTGCCCATCTTACACTCGGCCAAAGAATGACATCACTAAAAGGAGAGAGATTTATAAACAATAATCCATACACATCTATCAATGAAGCTTGGCTTTCTCTGTCCTTAACACATACAAAATAATATACAGGAGGAAAGGAAGAATTTAAAATCTCTGTCATCTTTTATTATGAATTTAAAACACCTCCTAGATTTTTCAGCTGTCATCTTTTTTTTTTTCCCCTTAAAGCATGCCTTATCAACAAACTACATTACATCCTCTTTTATGGGCCATCGGTGACCTGAGTATCAGCAACAGATTTCTTTTTTTGACATAGAAATTGAAACAGATAAAATACCCAACTGAGGACATAAAAAACCTTTCATTTTCTATAATGGTAAATGTGCACAGTTGGAGTTAAGCATAATTTGAGAGTGCAGAAGAGTCCTGGGAGATGTTCAGGCTACAGTATACCCCTTGGTTTGTTGCCTCCCCCAAATCAGCATGGGTGGATGCAGTGATGGAATTCTTCTTTGAGTCTGTTACAAAGAACAGTTGAGAAGAAGGACCTATCTTTTCCTCTCTTGCTGCATGCCACTGATAGTTGAATATTTTTGTCCAAAAATGAAAACTTCCTTTGGCTAAATGAGTTTTTCAAAACACGTTTTTCTACTTACATATCAAATTAAGGACCTGTCTTGAGGATAAGCTGATCAGCTAACAGATAAGGTAGGTTATGTGTGATATGATTTTATTGGCACTGCTTCTCAGTTAACACATGATCGAAAAAATTATCATCAGCACTGTAGCGCCTAGGAGCCCTAGTCTTTGTTGTATGGAACCTGATTTCAATACACTGGACATCTGGAGCAGCAAAAGGACATGAGTGGTTAAATGTGGTAGATTTTGACAGACAAGGTGGGTGAGGTATTATCTTTTATTGAACCAACTTCTGTTGGTGAGAGATTTCTTCAGGTCTGGGAAATGTACTATGAGGATCATAGCAAAATGTAAAGTGGAACAGATTGTTTAGCATAAGTAGTTAGCACATACTGTAAGGGACCATTGAAGGTAGGGTGGCCCGTTAACATCTCTGCAGTCATAGAACAAAAAAGGGGGTTTAGTGGGTTGTAGATCATTGTAATAAGGCATAAATCCAGTGTCTCTGTTCAGTCCACATTTTTTAGTGTCTAGCAGAGTTATGAATTTAAGCTCCCAGGCTTGTCTTTTGAAAGTGTTGTGCAGTTTCCTTTGTCTGTCTAATGTCCTGGGACCAACACACCTACCACTACACTGCATACAACAAGGTAAATTTTGACAGTTCAACAGACAGTTTAGCTTTACCTCTGTATTGAAGTGTGGACTGTACAATTGATATTTTTTACGGTACATCTACAGTTTCAGCAGCCTGTAGAGTACAGACACTGCATGCCAGTTAGGAAGGTACAAATAGCAGTGTAGATGATGATAGACATGACTTTGGCAGGCAGAGTGCCCTACACACCTGAGCCCTCCATGGCTCTCTGTATGCCCAAGTAGTACCTCCCACGTCTGCACTGCTATTTAGTACTCATCAGTAATAGCAGTGTAGTGTCATGCTGTCTCCCTACTGCCAGAGCCTTTCCCCACCCCCCCAGTGAAAGACTCTAGCAGCAGGGAAAGGCTCTGGCAGCAGAGAGACAGCAGGGAAAGGAGTTGCCGGAGCCTTTTCCCACTGCCACATGTAGCTGCTTATCACAGTGACAAATGTGGATGAAGCCTGTCTTTCACTGTGGCATGTAGCTGCACGTGTAGTCCCTGTACTCTATATGCCCTTATAATTCCAGACAAAGCCTTAGTTATTTCTATCATAAAGGAATGCTGTGACAAGTCAACTTCTTGTTGAGGAGATGCAGTACATACCACAACCTTTGAAAATATAAAAATCTTCCAGCCACCTCTTCAGTTAACATGTTGAACAAATTCTTCCATTTGTTCCACATTTGAGGCACTCAAGATCTATAGTGATTGGAGGGATATAAGAACTTAGTTGTTGTCATGATGGATTTGGCATGTTGGCAGCATCCCATTCAGGAGAAAATACAGATCACCCATTTCTGTTTTATTATTGCTAAGGATACTGATGAACCAATTTGGTCTTTCAGTACTTTGTTGATGTTATAGAGGATTGTGGCTTAAATGGATTAAGACTGGAATTTTCAAAAGATTCTAAGGGAGTTAAATGCCTAGATCTGAACTCCCATTTGTGCCTTTTGAAAATCATCCTATAATATATTAGGCTTTTATTTATGGTTACTATGGCTCAAAAGGATTGCTTCAGCCAAGTGCAATATATTTGGCAGGACTTGAACTTCATGGTAGTGAGTTAGATGAGGTTGATTTGAATCCTGCTCAGAGGAAAAAGCCATTAGTCACTGCTATGTCTAAGTGCTCCTCTACAGTCTTCGGGACTGATTTTGTTCTCCTGAGGTCAATAGCAAAATGTTGCTTCAATCTCTTCTAACTTTCTCTATTTATATTACTACTTCACTCCTCCATCCCACTGTCCTGTAATGTGCTCCATGGAACAGTGGTAATTTGAGAAGTACAGTATCTCTAGGTTTGCCTAATGAAATAAATGGACACTCAGTGAAAATAAAGTAGAGGGGATGTTGGAACCATTTTTAGGTCTCAACAAGATCCAGCAACATAAGCTTGGCAGAAAGTTTTTTGTCTGGCACTTAACATTGCAGCTAAATTAAAAATTGAATGGGAACAGAGATAGAAAAGACTATCTGATGTTTTAAAGAAGCAAATTTACTCCACACTTTGAATCCCAAATCTAGGTGGATAGGGTTCCTTCCCATTAAAACAGGTTTGAAAAATTGAAACAATGTGGAATCATTTAGAGAAGGGATAGGGTCTCAGAGGCATAAATCCATCATTTTGAACAGTAATGTGCTACTGGCAGATTACCATTCCACCCACCCTCACCCACTGGCTCATCTACGCTGGCCAACATGTTGGGAAATTGCAAGGCTCTGACCATTTGCGCCTGCTTGAATGAGGGAGAAGTAGTGGGTGTGCAGCACTGTTTACCCTCCACATGTGAATCCGAAGCCTATAGGGACTTCTCCTCCTGTACCCCAGTGCCCCTGTATGTATGTTGTCCAGGCTACACTTTGGCCCCTTTTATTGAACACTAACAGTGCTGTACAGGAATGCCATATATGCAGAAAGCAAGAGTCCCTGGCATAAGAATCTCATAGCTGAAATATGTCAGACAACAGCTTAGACCTACTGAGTCCAGTTGGAATTATACCAGAGGTGAATTTGTTTCACACTGCATTTCATTGGAAGACCAGTTGAACGTCCTATTATAAAAAGCTGTCCTGCTTCTAAAAGTATCCATTTGTTTGGGGGCTACTCTCCCTATCACTTCTGTCTGTCACTTGGCATTTACTGAGATACCACCTAGGGCCTGACCTAAAGTCCATTTATGTCAAAGGAAAGATCCCCACTGATTACAATGGGTTTTGCACCAGCTTCCTACTGTTGTGACTGAAAAGAGGCACTTGTTCGACAAGGACAGTTTTTCTGCCTCTCTCCATGCCTATTTGTTCTTGCATTTCCTTCTCCTTCACCTTCTGGATCTCTTTCTCTTCACCCCATCCCCTCCCAGATTCTCTCTGTTGGCTACTATTGCAGTGATTTAAATACCAGATATTTTGTTGGCTTTGCCATTTTTGATAACTGATAGAGAGGCTCAGTATTTGTTCTGAGTTTGACTGATGAGCCAGATAGGGCAGTTATCAACACACTAATGCTGTTAATGTTTTCTTCCGTTTCTGTTGCCTGGAAGAATGATTATAACAGGGAATTATTTTAATTCATTTAAAAACATATAGAACACACCATTCTCCTGGACTGCTATTGTACATTATTATTTCATGTGACAATGTATAAGTTACTAATGATTTTTGTTAGTTATGTTCTGCTGGTTAGTAAGCCTGAAGTATATAATAGTAAAATTAACACCTAACACATATGGAGTCTTATGGTTTCTGTGACAGTGTAAAAAAAAAAACCATTAATAACAAAGGGCAAAACCGTAAGTCCTTACTTAAGCAAACTTCCATTAACTTCAAGGATGGGTTTGTGATTAAGACAGTGGATTGGGATTCTGAAGACCTGGGTTCAGTTTGTGGCTGTTCTGTAAAACCTTGGGTAAGTCTCTTAACCTCTTTCTCTCCCCTTTCTTTATATTGTCTATTTGGATTGCAAATGCTTTAGGGCCGGGTCTGATACCTTCTAGATGTCTCAATAGGTTTAAGGTCTTTGTTTTGACCTATACATCTCTAAATGGATTGGGACGAGTCTCCCTGAGAGACCTCTTCTCCCTCTGTAATGCCATGCCACAGATGCTGTCATAAGGCATAAGTCCCAATTCTGAACCTTAGCATCCAAAATTTGGGTGCCTGCATGAAACCTCCAAGCTTAATTACCAGCTTAGATCTGATAGCGCTGCCACCAGCCAGGAATTCCAGTGCCTGGCTCACTCTGGTCTCCCCAAAACCTTCCCTCCTGGGGGACCCCAAAGACTCAGATGCCCTGAGTCCTCACAAACAAAGGGAAATAACCCCCCTTGTCTCCTCGTTACTTCCTCCCAGGCTTCCCCCCTGGATGACCCCTCGGAAGATCACCTGTTTCAATCCTGAAACTCAAACCAAGAGAGATCAGGTTTTGTCTCACCCTCACTCAGATCCCGCTCGCGAATGCAAAGTTTGAAAACTCTAACACAAAGAGATTTCTCCTT